>NC_031967.2:60228449-60497637 GCF_001858045.2 Oreochromis niloticus
TTTAATTATCCATAACATCATCACATTCTCTGTAAGATTAAGGTCAACTATATATATATATATATATATATATAAGTGGCAAGTAGAGGCTTTAAAACCAAGTTAACGCTGAAAGTACAAACATCACTAATGTCACATAACTTTGCCGACATGTGGCCAACAGTAATGTTTTAATGTTCTCCATTATTCAACATTTGCACATAAATGAGTGACATATTATTCAGTACTTACTTTTAGCAGTTTACTCTTCGGCCGCTCCGCTTCTGCTGTCTGCGACAAAATTATCCACACCGACTGCCGCGCTATGAATTGTGGGATATGTTGGGCCACGAAGTGTGCACCGCCACGTCCTTAAAATTTGGGGAAATAAAGGACGCATTTGAGGGCCGCATTTCAAGCACCCTTTGAATTGGGACAGACCTCGGCGCGTCGCTGTGACATAATCGGCCTTAAAATGCAGCCTTGAAGGCTGCAGACCCTCAATTGGGATACAGCCAATATGCCTACTTGTGCGTACTTGCGTTCTTGTGTACTCGTGATATGTCATCAGTCAGAGACCAAGTACTGTACCAATTCAAAGTAAGCATCAAGCCGCGAACGCGAAAAAGTCCCCGATGTGTTCTCGCTCCGCCCGTTTTATCAAGGAGGCATCGGTGGTGACTTGTGTGGACTTGGTACAGCTCAATATCCCAGAATGCATTTCGCAAGACCTCTGTGAAAATGGCCGAGGAGAAGACGCATAATTGTAAGTTAAATACTACTATTGTTGTAATATGCAGTGCATTTTCAATGCATTTTTATGCTAGAATATAGTTATTTAAACTTTGAATATGTAGTCAATTTAACAGTACAGACCCTAATTAAAAAATTCCTATGCTGTTTTTGGAGGGGCCTTGCCCACCAAATAGCGAGCACAAGAGGTTTGGCATTTTGTTTGGAAATTTCCGCTATCTCTAAAGCAGTGGTTCTTAACCTTGTTGGAGGTAGACTGACTCACCGAACCCCTAGGGTTCGATCAAACAGGGTTAAGAACCACTGCTCTAAAGGCTCTGATTTAAATCACTTTGGCAATTTTTATTTGTTAGCTCTTCAGGCCTGGCCATAACAGCTAAGCAAGCACAAAAGAAATGGAACAATCTAAAGGCCAAATACAAGGTAATGATTTTTCTTTGTTTTTTGGTAAGTAAATGTACTTTGCCATTTAATAATAGAGTAATTGTATCTGTTATAATGGTAAATGGCCTGCATTTGTAACATGTGTATCACGACCATATGCAGGAGTTTGGCAGGCGGACTGGAGATGGGCGACGGTCAGTAGGAGGCGTAGGAGTTCCGACTGGACTCCCGTGTCTCGAGTGGAGAGAGGAGGAACCGGATTCACCTGCTGATAAGGAGCAACCCATGCAGGTGGAACGGACTAAATTCACCCGGAGCAGAAGACAACTGGTGGGTGAGCGTTTTGCGTGCGGGAAGAAGGGGCATTTCGCAGACGCCTGTCCCTCACGGCTAAAAGGTCCAGCCCGTCAGTAAAGGTGGGGATACTGACGGGTGCACCGGTTAATACATTCCTCCACCTCAGCTGCGCCGCTAAATTACGGTTTCTTTCGGTTTTTACTCCTGCACAGTTGGCATGGTGTACCTATAATTTTGTTTTGCATGTACAATGACAATAAAAGCCAATCTGTTCAATTCTATCAGATGAGGCAGAAAGCTCTTAAAGCACAGAGGTGGATCATTGTTATCACTGTAGAGTCTTTACCTCACAATATAAAGTGCCTTGAGCCCTCTGTTGTTCTGATTTTGTGATATATAAATAAAACTGAATTGAATTGTTTCTGTGAGTCGCTGCAGCCTCGTGTATCTTATTGCATCCTCTGAAATGTTGGTCAGTCGCTCTGCAGTGTCAGTTTTGTTTCTCCACACCTCATCTCAGTCCAGAACCATACTTTGTTGGTACTTAAGAGAGGCCTACTACACCTTTATCAGTCACTGATGAGATGTGAAAAACATTTTTTTCTTTTGGGGGGGGGGGGGGGGGGGTCACTCTCCAGGGACAGACTGGAAGCAGAGACATGTGGACACAGTTCATCTTTAGGAGTCGACTTGTTTCCGCAGCATTCACGAAAGATAACCACAGTCCTGTTCCACTCTTTGTCCACATCAGGAAATTGTTGTTTCATCTCCAGAGCATTAATACACATGCAGAAGACCCACAAAAACAAAACCAGGTTTTAATATACTGATGTTTATTTCTCGGTCATTTCGTTAGTTGTGAATTTTATTTGCTGAAATGCATCAATTGCAAGTGTCTAACTCAAGTAATACCCTGTCCTGATGTCCTAGATCCTCCCAGCAGAGAAGGAGACATGCGGATCTTCTAAATTCTTCTTTTTCAATCCCTCTGTTAGAGTGAATTGTTAAATATTTGTCATTTTTATGCTTACCATCCATTTCTACATTGCTTAACTGTGGGATGAAAGCAGTTCCACAGTCCCCCTCCCCAGATTCTTGAGTTTTTGGGTGAGGGGCTGTAGGTTTGATTACAGACACATCCTATCTGGAAGGTCTGTTTGATGTAAGCTTCCTGCTCAGCAGGAGGTCTCTCTTTCACACACACACACACACACACACACACACACACACACACACACACACACACACACACATATACATACAGTGCCTCGTCTTTGTAACCAAGGGGGGTTAAGAGGGGAGGTACGTGTTGTAAACTATTGTGTGAACTGTAACAGTTTGTCAATAAATAGCTGCGAGGAAAACTGCTCTTTGAAGGACTTTGGACTGGAGACAGGTTAGGAGCGTGAGCTCCACGAGCTGGTTCTTGACCAAAGGCCTCCCTTGCGCAAGTAAAAACGATCGATCGCTGTTGCCTTGTTTTTCTTTCATGGGAATAAGTCCTGGATACAGCGGGGTCTGAGTTTAGACCCAACACCCTCCATTTAAAAGCATATGTTCCCACTGCAGTAGTTGTACACCGTTATAATCTGAACATCCTCTAATGAGAAAACAACTGTGAGTAAGAGGCACAGCTCCATTTCAAGTTTATTTCTACTTCAGTTTTTGTAATATATATTGGGACATTTATATATATAAGAGCTATTTTGTATTATTAAACTTTACCTTGTTTGTTACTGTTATTAATTATTGGAGCAACTGTGCTCACATACTTTCCTCTGGGATTAATAAACTTTTCTGATTTCTTTAGACTGTTTCTGTGAATCTCATTTATGCTCCAGATCAGTTTGCAGATGGTGAAAGGACAGTAAGATGGTTTAAATAATTACTTAAGTCTTTAAAATGTTCACATTTTACACTCAAGCTCGCATAAAATGTGCCAGTTATGAAAACCAGCTTGGCTTCACTTCACAGTCTGGTGCGATCCATGTTCATAACCAGCAGCAAAGAGTTACTCTGACTGTTGCATCCAGCCTGCTAAACCCTGGGTTGGTTCCTTCTCGTCTGCCAACATGGGCCCCTACAGCTCTAAAACAGCACATCTTAATAATGCTGTTCCATAAAGCTCTATTTTGGGTCTAGTTTTGTTTGCACTGTATATATTGCCACTAGGAGTAAACTGTACTTTTTTACGGAACTTTTTATTTCACTGTTTTGCAGATGACTTGGATATTTATTTGATTTTAAAAGCGGAGACAGATTCATTTCAGTTGTTATTATGTTGCCTTGAAGACATTTAACAGTGGATGTTCTTACATTTTTATACATTAAATGAAAACAGAAAAAGAAATTGTCATTTTTGGCAAATCCAGCCAGTGCTTAATAAATGTATTCACACATTAGTATTAGACAAGGTTTGGTTTTTGTAATCATCCTGCAGTTCACTAAAACTCTCTAAGGCCTTATAAATAAAAAAAGATGAATTATTATACACACCAGTGTATCTAAATTCATTAAACTCCTGATATGCTGTACTAAAATTTCCTGTCACATCATTAAAGAAGCATGAACACTTTTAAAACACATTTCATGGAACAACATTTTAAATTTATTTCTAAAGCACCAACATGCTGTACAAAAAGAGAATAAAAAAAATAAGAGATCAAGAATACATAAGTACGTACAAAGAGTAAAAGTTTAAGACATTTAAAAACAGCAGGAGATGGAGCCTGTCTCCAGCAGCAGCTCATTCAACATTTTAGGAAAACTTCAAAGGCTCCTCTGGATTTATAAAATGTCTTTGGGAGAGTCAAAAGCACCTGGTTAGCTGAACTACAAGCACGTGACAGCATTTAAGGGTGAAATATCTCAGAAAAATAAAAAAGAGAATTACAATAATCCAGATGAGAGGTGATAAATGCATGAATCTGTGTTTCTGGGTGGCATCTAGACAGGATGGACTTAATTTTTGACAGCTGCCTCAACTGAAAGATGGAGGACTTAACCACAACTTTGACATGTGAGTCGAGTTTTAGGCTGGGGTCCATTTTCACACCTAAATTAGTGATGCTGGATTTATCATGGGGGGAGGAAAGGTCAAAGGCAGGGATACAGCTGGAGGCACTGGATTTAGCATGACCTCAGTCCATATTCTCGGTGGCAGAAGATTTAGTGTGAATCCTGAGCCTTGTTTTTTTGTCAGAGCCGTCAGCTGCAGGGATGAACAACAGTATTATTTTACATGTAAAGTAACACACAGGCTGATCTGCTCTGACTTATTCTCTGTTCTTTGGCAAAGCTGCTTTCTACCCTCGCTCTAACTCAGAATATGAAAACATACAGCAGGTTCTCAGTAAACGATACACCAACCTGATCATATCATGAAAATTAATAAATGCTTATGTGTAAGGGACCGTCACACAATTAAATATTTGCTTTCTATCTTTAATTTAAATCAATTAAATGTAACAAGGACTTCCAAAAATAGAAACCTATTGATCTGATCTTTATTAGGAAAATGATAAATTATTATTAATAAATTATTATTAAATAATAAATAATTTATTAATGTTTTACAGTTAGCAAAGATCAACTTGACGACAGCTCTGTGAGACTGATCTCAGACTGGTGCAGTAGTATCCTACATTAGACTTACGGGGCAGAGTAAAAGCCACCGGAGAAAGAAGAAAAAAGTATTCAGCTGGAACATGAGTTTAAAATGTCACTACCACAGTACAGAATAATGTGACTTATAATTACACATCACGGAGCTCAATGCTACACATTAGCTGAGGAAAACTTACCCGTGCTGCTTCTGAGACTGGTTTCCTCTGCCTCGTCTTCATTACCCTCGTCTTCCTCAACCTTCTCACTGTCAGCCTCAACATTTGTTACAACCACTGCTACACTTCCTGTAGAGACGACATACATTTTGAGCTATATGAAGCAAAACAGAACATTAAGACCCATCTTCTACGATCTATTCAGTCCTAAACTAATCTGTTATGTTTATCTGAGGAAGGAGACGGAACCACGTACCATTGCCATTAAGGAGGGGTACGGTCACATGACCACTGGGACAACCCACCCACACATACACACAAAGGTTAGTTAAGGACAGCGTGCTCCACATGTGAGGAAACATTTAAAGCTGATCTGTTTCTGTCACTGCTGCTGTATAAATATTATTATATAATAATAGTATACTATATTATTACTAGTATACTATTATTATTATACTGAACACAGGTAACCATGAGTCTGGCTGCTCTAACCTTTCTCCTCATGCTTCAAGTTTCTGTCTCCTCCACTCTGTTTGCCTGTTCACCTCCTCTGTGCTACACTGAGCGTCTTTGAGCAAATACTCATCTGTTAAAGACGTTAATGGATCGGCTCAGACTGACACCAGTCTCTGAACATCAAACTTTATAAGACAGGAAAATAAAGATGTTACCTTGGTTGTCGTTGGCTACTCGTCTGCCTCCTGTAAACAGACGTAACACAGACTGTCAGTGATCGTGGATGAACTCAGTGGTTTGTTCTACATGTGTGAAGCAGCTCAATGTGCTGAGCTTCAGACCAACTCTGATGTCATCATCAGACCTCCGTCAGCAACATGTTCAAGTCATTAACATGAAAGAATGAATAACATGCTGAAGTGTAATCCTACAGTTTACTGTAATTCAGACTAAATGTTGTTGAAATGTTTCAAAGTTCTACATGCAGATGTGTCTGAGTGGAGGCGGTGGAGGAAACGAGCTGCACACTATCAGCAAACATCAATCATTTCTGTTCTACATTTATGTCCCAGAGGGGTCAAAGTTATTGGATTAGAAGCTGCAGACAGGAAAAGTCACATGACTGACATGTGACCTTTGACCCCCTCAATGATTTTCTTTATGTGTTTCAAATGTGATGATCAGTAACAGAGCTCCATCTTATCACTGTCTGAGATCAGGACAGTTTGATTTTTACAGGTTACAAAGTCAAACATTTTAACTCCGCTCAACAAAAATTATACACAACAGCTCACTGTACTTACTAAGACGGCCTTTTTTATGCAAGCATATCAGACCCAGACCTCCACCAACAACAAGAGCAATCACAGCCAAGGCTCCACCCTGTGCACCGATCAGAGCTCCAGATCCAGGTTCCTCTGGATGGTCACCGTTCTCTGAAACGCAGACATGAGTTTTAGGCTGAGGTCACTGTCAGCGTGACATTTGCTGCTGTTTGTTACTGAGATGTAGATTTGAAACCACAGTCATGATGAAGTCAGTGATTGGACAGCAGTGATGTGCAGGAGGTCACTGAGAGGAAGCTGTTCATATCTGGAACTATTCAGTGATTCTCTGAAGGAGATCGCTCCTCTGCTTCTTCAGGGCTGCAGAGCTGGGCTAAATGTGACATGCTAGCTTTGTTCTCAGATGGACTGACATGGCTCTGACCACAGGACTGTGATCAGGACAGTAATGATGCAGATCTGCTGGACACAGAGAAGCTCACTGCTCTGACTGCAGAAACAAAGTTACGATCAACAACAGAGACAATAAAAAAAAGTTTCTTACTCCAAGTCTTCACAACGTCCACACGGGTCGCCTCATGAACGACTTCACAGCTGAACTCTGACAGGTCAGACTTCAAAATCTCCACATAGTCTCGTCTCTGGAAGGTCTCATCGTCATTTGGAAGAACTCCTGAGCTCCACAGACCGTCGTCTTCAGTCAGAACACGTCCTTTCCTTCTGATCCTCAAAATGATGTTTTTGCTGTAGAAGCCTGTGGCGAGGCAGGTCAGGGTGAGGTTTGTCTCCACTCTGGACTTCTTTGCAAACACGTACACGCCAGGTGGAGCTGGAAGGAGGAAATGAAAACTGTGTCACTAAATATTAAAACATAATAATGTGAATATGGTTTACCTCTGAAAGATCAAAGCAGTGTATGAAATTGAATGTCTTATACGAGCTGTGTTTTCTACGGCCTTGACTGTTAAGTGAGGTATGAAAAATTGAGGGGAATGGAGTTGCAGCGTTTGGGGTTTTTGTTTCTGGGGCTAATTGCAAATAATTGCAGTGACCCTTTGGTCACCCAGAGGTCGAGCATGCAGCACCTTCAACCTCCAGGTGACCAATTTTACATTAAAAGACAATTGTACAGGTCACATGATGCGAGGCAACCTGATTTCCTCTCAACATGAACGGTGACCTTCTGACAGCAGACACAGAGCTCCACACTGTGAGTTTGAAAGCTTTAAGGATTCATTTATGGCTCATTGAGTCAATGCTCTGAATATCAGGAGGTCACAGAATCACTGCAACATAACAGTTATGATACATTTAATGGGGATTTGGATCAATATGTTCTATTATATTTGTTATAAAGTGAACTGTGATATTTCTGCCAAACAAAGGGTAATGCCTTAATTTCAATAATAATTTCAACTTAATTTACAAAAGTTCAAAATTAAAACAACAGAAGTAGAAAAAAATGTGATTAGTAGAAATGATCATACTGTAATCACGTTTTGATGCTTTATGTAAAATGTTCCACATCAACTTAAAAATGATTTAATACAAAAAACAAAGAAAACACTGAATCTATTACTGATGTTAGTTCTATAGACTTCAGTAATAATGAATAGAAAAACACAGATCATTGTGTCATACATACGGGCTTTTTTCAGCTGCTTTTGTTCAGAAGTCACAGACTTGCTCAGCCAATCGATGCACTCGTTCTCCAGGTATCCCTTGGTGTACTCTTTCAGCACCTGGTCATTGTCCCACTTCGTCTTTGAGGGAAGTGCCTCTTTAACTGGAGCGACCCACACTCTGTTTTTATCATCAAAGGACAGGAAGTCGTTTCCATCATAGTTATACTTGCTCATGCCGCGGACAAACCTGAGCGCGCCGTTAGGCTGCATCTCACCCTCACAGCCCACCATCCACTGAAGAACATGAGGGGCTGAAAGCAGGAGGGTAAAATTAATAAATGAATGTTTAAATAAACATCAGAGGAGAAAATATGAACATTCTGACGACTCCATGATTAATAACTACACATCCTCTACAGAGAAATACTTATATGTATATATAATTGGTGTAATATACTGGGACATTTATAATTGGAGTGTTTGTATATTTTGTAACTCTGCAATATGTTGTATTGTTTAACTTAGTCAGTTACTGTGTTGGAGCAACTGTGATCCAACACAGTTGCATCATTTCCTTTCTGGTCTTGTTATTGATTATTGGTCCTTCAGATTTCATGGATCTTACCTGAGAGAACAAATCATTGAAACACAGCAAAGACTTACAGCCAGAGTCATTCTTTCTCATTCGCTCCATCAGGATGCCGATGTTGTGCTTGAACCACCGCTGCTTGATCCTGCGGGACTGGGTGCCTTTTACCCAGTAATCAGCAGGTAAATGCTCTCTCATCCACTCCTGTTTGGGAACTTTTGTCTGATTCTCGCTATCATAGTAATCGATCATCCTGCCGTCCAGCAAACCCATGGCTGTGAACTCGTGGATGCCCGGGAGTCCAACGGGTTTGGAGAGTCCAGTGTAGATGTAATGGAGGGAATGTTTTTCTGAAAGTCACACAGGTAGGAAAACACAGGAGGAGGATGGATGAGCTCTGATCTTTTTACTTTGCAGGTATGTTTGAAGATCCATGGATCAGAAGCTCTGGCCCTTTGGTATTTCAGTCATGAACAATCAGTGAGCAGCAGTAAATAATCATCTGTGTTATTTCTGTCACAGTTCTGAACTGCTTCTTTCAAACTGCAGGTCAGAAATAAATCAGACATTTGGACCCAAACCGTCTCCAACATCATAAACACGTCTTTCTTTAAAGCTTCAATTTGTAATGCAGTGATTTCAGTCTCAGCTGTAAATGTAAACATCCAAATACACAGTGATAACTGATATTAACTGAGAGTTCAAACTAAAGCTGAGGTTTGTGTGAAGATGTTACTGAGCTGTTTGAGACCTACAAACTTTACAGAAGTTTGAAATCAGACAGAGAACTTCCTGTTCTCATTTGGTTTTCCTGCAAGAAAATAAAGTTTTGTAGTATTTTTACACTCCGACTCAAAAACAACCACAACTTTAAACTCAGTCAGAGGCTGGATTAAAGGTAGCATCCGTTTTCTTAAATGTTTAATTTTTTTAATAGTTTCAGTTTTACATGTTGAGGTGAGTTTGCGTCCCTGTATTTTTAAATGACGTCTAGGCAGGGAGGGAGGACAGAGTATTAAAACCTTTCTGTTTCTGTTGTCTTCACTGAAACTTGACTTTGTTTATTAAAACAGAAAAATGTATAATATTCCTGAACCATGAGGGAGGAACAGAGAAACTAAGAGACCACTTTTAAAAAGCAGTCAGAGCTCTTCGGCAACACAGATGTGATCTGTGTTTGTCATTTAGTGGGAAATCTTGAGGACAGAGCATGGTGCTGTCCTATAAACAGATCTCTTTAACCTTGCAGAGAGCTGTGATCAGGGATCCTGCATCATTTTAGAACATCCGCTATAAACTTCTTAAACCCTCTGTCTGACACATAACAGCCACATTAAACCGATAGTAACACTGAAACTAATGAATGGATGAATGGATAATTAACATTAAGGAACTGACCTCCCAGCCCATTGTTCCTTCAGTGGGCTGGTTTCAGTCATTATACAAATGTACTGTTTATAAGATTTGGGGAAACCTGCAGTCAGCTGAGACTGAAGAAGTCACTTGGATGAGTGACGAAACGTTTCTCCCACAAAATACTACCGGTACGTCCAGATGAACAGAATCAACTTTTGGAGATTTACTTTTCGTGGATGACTGAACATGCATCATAATAATTAACCTCAACATTTAAACAAAACATTACTAAAAGTAAGCTTAGCTGAAAATAAATACAATAAAACTTTATAAAAGTTAAACTCGTCTGACATGTTCATTTTTAACGGGGACACATGTTTCTTTCGGTTTGAAAGAAACATGTGCTAAACCACTAAAACTCACCGCTGTTTACCGTCACTCCTGTCCCCACAAGGACCAAAACTGAGATCACGAACATTTTAATCCAAATATTGGATTAAATGTTCTTATCCGGAATAAACTCCGATTTATTCCCCTCTGTTGGACCAGCTTCACCTCTCCATCTCTGCTCCTCGCTGCTTCCTTCCTCTGTGATCTGAGTGATGCATTCAGGAGCCGTAGGTAAACTACAGATGCATTCAGGCCCACCGGCTCCGTTTTTTTTTTTTAATAGACTTTACTTTTACTGCGCTTTAACAGAGAAATGTTCATTTCTCACAGATAAACTACAGAAAATAAAAGCTAACCAAATAAAAACTCTACAGATGAGACTCTACATATATATATATGTATAATTTTATATATATATATATATATATATATATATATATATATATATATCTATATATCTATATATATATATATATATATCTATATATATATCTATATATATATATATATATATATATATATATATAGAGATATATATATATATATATATATATATATATATAGATATATAGATATATAGATATATATACAGTATTTCTTTAGTTTCCTGCTGCTCATTACATGTTTTTCATGGATGTGTGGTTAAGTAATGATCTCCCAAACAATGTGGCAGAGAGGTGGTTTGTGCTTCTACATTAAAACCTGGTGCACATGTCTGACACTGTGCACACTTTTTCTGCTCTGATGTAGATAGATATTTGTGTTTTTGATTATCAAGAATTTAACTCTGAACGTTAAACCTGTTTTCAAGAAAAAAGGGGGGTCAAACCCAGTATTAGCGAGGTGTACCTAATAAAATGGCCAGCTGGTGTATGTACTGTATATAAAGGGATCACTCACAGAAATGATAACAGTGAGTAGATGGCAGTAGTAGAGCATCAGTTTCCCCCATACACATGGTTTTCATGTGACCTTTGACCTTAAGTGTCAAAGGAGAAGAAAAACTGTAGGTATGAGGCTAGAAGTGAAAACGAGCCCCAACATCTCTGCTGTGACTTTAATTAAATCTAAATTTAAAAAAAAAATGTTGTAAACACTGTTATAGCTGAGATCATGAATATCCAGCTGTGCTCGAGCTTTAACAAAACATTTATGTTGGAGTCGAGTCAAACATCATTTCACTGACATCACTTTAAAATGAGATTTGCCTCATTTTTTTTCCTCTCTCCTAATGTCAGAACATCTCTCTCTCTCTTACAGGACATCTTTCACAAGCATCAGGAAGGCTTCCTGCTGATGCAGCCTCCTCCCCCACACCTCTCACGTGGACTCTTTTTTTCTCCTTCCATCTGGCAGACGCTATCGCAGCATCTGGGCCCGATCCTCCAGACTGCAAAATGCCCCCCAAAAAGACACATCAGAGCACTTGGTTAAATATTGTGTGGGAGAAGTCCACACAATATTTAAAATGAGTTACTCCATCTCCCCCATGACTTTAAATGACTTCTTATAAGAATAAAGGGGAAATGATCTCTGGGAGTAAATGCATCAGTGATACATCGCTTTATAATCACGTGAAAAAAGTCTGTTAGTCTGACAGAGCTCCAGGTCAGCATTGTATGTAGGTAAAGTCACCAGCTTGCAATGTTCTGTCTGCTGTGCCGACCATAGTCTCGTGCTGCCATCTACTGACACTTAAGTGCAACAACAGGCTCTCCAACTTTAATCTTCCACCACTGAAACTTCTCACTCATTTTATGAATTTGGAGCAGCTGTTTTGTATCTGATATGGAGGGAAATTACAACTGGTGCGATCCATTTTCACAACCAGCAGCAAAGAGAGACACTGATTGTTGCATCCAGCTTGCTAAACCCTGGGTTTTTCCCTCTTGTCTGAGTGTTTTATATGTGTAAAGCAACCAATATAACCTTTGTTTGTTTGTACTCACTTGTTTGTATGGAATATTTTATGTGTTGTAACTTTTGCTGCCATGATGACAGGTCTCTCTTGGAAATGTGATCTTAACCTCAGTGACACTTTCACCTGGATAAATAAAAGATAAATCATCCCAGAGTGGAAGAATGAAATGGCTTTAGTGGACGTGGAATTCTGTGAAAACTTTGTAACAGAGCTGTGAACGCTCCCGCCTCAATCACACCTCAGCTTCCAGCAGGGCCGTTCAGGGACATTTACAGGAAACTTGATCATATTTGCTTTGCAATAACTTCACTATCAAAAGGTAAACAAAGACGAAGTGGGTCGCTACAAGAAGTCGAGTCACTCGGTTTGTGTGTTAGTTTTGCTTTATTTATTTTTTCTGCTGATTTATTCTTATTTATTTTCACGTTTATTTATTGCCATGTTAGTAGAAGTTGCGAGATGTGGCCAAATGTTGGTCTCTGGTTGCCTGAGCACTGTAAGTGTGGATGACGCTTTAAGCTGGAGATAACACACCTTTCACTATGTTGTAAATTTCAATAAGATTACGTTACCATTCGTGCCGAATTGGCATCAGTATCACCTTCAGACAACAACACGTCCGGCCCATGCCTAGAAATGGGCATCTTGCAATATGTGTGTTTGGATTTTCGTTTTGTAATTAACTACGTTGTGTGTTGTGTTGTCTTTTTGTTTTTCCTTTCTAATCTGATGTTAAGGACTTTACTCTGCATCCTCTAAGTCTCACATTTTGAGAGCCAGGAGTTTAAGATGCAAGTCAGCATTCCCAGTTTGATGTGGTTCGTCCTTGAATTGTCAGTGGATGCCTGGATGTGTGAACATTTGCAATAAAAAAATCCTGTTGGCTGTGGTAGACTCTTGCATCTATAGAGCTGATGCTTAGGTCCTGTTCTTCTCTGCCATGATCAGAGCCTCTGTGCTGTCCCTTTAATCTGGCCTTTTTCTAGCCACTGCTAGGATTTCTTGATGTTTTGTCCTTTATCTGTCTGCCAGTGGTACATTATATGATTTTGGATCCTCCTGTTTGGTCCCAGCATCTGTCTTCAGCTGTCAGAGGAACTCCATCAGGAGTATCAGATGGATTCGTCATCAAATGACTAAATCTGAATGAATTTTCATGACTTTTAAGTGTTTGGGGGGGATTTTTCCTAAGGATTATAAACTGGCTAAAACCCAGGACAGAAATAATATACCAGCTTCCATCGACAGACGAAACTCCAAATACGTATCAGAGGATGACTCACGTCCAGCTCAGGCCACAAAAACTGAACCCTCGACAGGGGACCACGCCGTTGTGTTGTGCTCATTATCAGCAAAACCACTCTGGACATTGTCATATTAAATGTGTCTACCAACCGCTCCGTGCATCGTAGGGTGCAATAACACATGATGGATGAGTTCAACCAGTCTCTCCTCCTCTGAATTTAATTGGATACTTTGAAAGTCACTTGTCATTAACCTGCACTTGTTTTAATTAAACCACCACGCCGATCCTCCTCTGGGAATCCCAGCACAGAGAGCAGAAACTGACAGGTGGAACTGTGAAGCAGTGAGCTGGGCTTTTAAAAATGTGTCGCTGCTGCCTGATGTTGGGCCCACAGAGGAAGATGAAACGTGGAAGGAGAGCAAAGTGCTGCCAGACTCTTATTTATGACAGGAACAGAATAAACCACAGCAAACTGTTCCAGTTCTTCTTCTCTCCGGCTCTTGACGAAGGCAGTCGCATTTTCTCCCTCTCCCTTCCCTTATCCTTCCTGCTTGGCTTTCGCATGTCTCTGTCTAGTCTTGTCTACTTTTATCCCTCTACCCTGGAAGAATCTCACAGTCTGTTCTCTAAAACCTAAAAGAGGAATTATGGATTTGATCAACTGGTCCCTGAATGCAATTGACACCCTCTTCTTGACGAGAAGCCTGGGTTTGGGAGACCCCATTGAAGACATCTATCTTTTTGGAACCATGATAACAGGGTTCTTGCTGATTGGCACTGGCTTGGCCCGGGCTTATGGAAGACAAAAGAAAGCGGAAACAGCTGTTCAAATCCCCACAAGGCTGCCTGCTATGTTGATTGGAACGATGGAGCGAGCCGTGGCTTCTCAGAATGGGCTCATTAGAAGCAGCACAGATGACATCTTGGAGAAGCTTGTGGCTGCTGTGAGTGCTGAGACTCTGACAACATCTGACAAAATCTTGGAGAGGCTCACGGCTGTCGTGAACACTCATGCTCTATGAGCAAACTGGATAACATCGTGGAGAGGCTCATGGCTCTCCAACGGGAATGGTGAGGAACCAGTGCAGGGCAACTTGCATGTCACAAATAAAGGCTTTCTTGATTATTTATTATTATTTTATTTATTTTTATTATTTATTTATATTTATTATTTATTATTATTATTATTATTATTATTATTATTATTTATTTATTTATTTATTTATTTATTATTATTTCTTGATTATTGATTCTTGAGTTATTAATCTTAATCAGAATCAATTTATTTATTATGGTGTCTGAGGGTTTGAAGTTTCCATGTCTGTGTGATGTGTGGCGTGAAGGCTGCTGGTTAAAATGTGACTCACTGTTTAAAGCACTAAGTGCTCATAGAGAGATGCTATATGAGTCCCAAGCTCAGAGATGTCACCACGGTAACAACACCATCCATCCACAGGTGAGGGGAGGAACAAAAAGAGGGAGTTTCACCATTTTTATACTAAAAACACTCAACTAATATTTCTAATATAAAAACACATAAGCCCACATTAATTTAAGCATTTATTAAATAATAATAATAATGATTTCCTCCTGATCTAATTTACATACCAGAGAAAACTGTTGTGTATATTGAGGTGGAGGGTTTGGTCTATGGTTCAGGTGAAGAGTGAGGGTGGGGTCAGCTGTCCTGTGTGCACCACAGCAGCATGCTGGGACTGCTGAGGGTGGAGGAGGGAGTGATGATGACATCAGAGCTGTCAGAGCTGCAGCAAAGCAGTCAGCAGCACAGAGACCAGTGAATACACAGTCTATTCATCTTTGGATGGATACAATACAATAATGAATTACAGAGACACGCTGTGTGAGCTGGGACTTCCACAGATACACTGACATTAGTATCCAGAGTCCTCCTGCTGCTCCCCCCTATAATCAGCTCCCCTCTGTGAACAACAGCACAGCGTCAGTGTGACTGTTTCACACTCAGTGAAAGGAGAAAACACCAGAAGAACACGATGTGTGCTACGTTTCCCAGGACAGACTACAAACTGCACAAATACAGAGCAGCACGTGGAAGGACCTGGAGCTGCATTTAAAGAGAAAAGACAGCGTGATGTCCTGTATCGACAGGTGGAAGTAACCAAGTCCTTAGCTGAAACACTCATGTTTGTCCAAAGACAGGAAACACAACAGGAAACTGCAGCTTTCTCAAAGAAGTGCAGCTCATGGATAACACACTTCCTGTCAGTCTGAATGAGGCTGGACCCAAACACAGAAAGGTGTTTTTGTCCAGATGAGGTGGTGTGAGGCGAAGGAGGAGGTGGTGTATTCTAGTTAACGCAGTACTGAAACGCTCCACCAGAGGGCTCTGCTAAGTCCTTACTGTAATATAGTTATTGCTTGCAGTTATACCTGATACAAAATCATACGTGTAAACAGTGTCAGTAAATGATTGATTCCTATTTATTCTTTGCTGAATTTCCTGGAGGAACCCACCCGAGGGATTAATAAAGTTCTATCTAATTTCTAATCTTCTACTTCCTGTTGATTTGTTTTATTAAAATGAAACATTAAAGCTGATGGTGTGACTGGATGTAAACTGGTGCTGGAGTTCACCTCCATGTAACAGGTTCACACCTGAATCTGGGCCCAGGGTGCCAGAGTGTTCAGGGTAAGATGGTCACGTGCTTCAGGTGCACGAGTGCTTCAGGAGCTCAGCACAGCGTGGAACATCCCATCACTGCTGCTCTGGAGTCAGCTTGGATGAAACACCTGTGAGGCTCCCCAGTGAGCGAGCACACCTGCACTTTACAGCTTCTCATCATGTCACTGTTGTTAAGTTATCTTATCTCTCTGAGCTGCTACAGCCTTATACACCCACCCGCTCTCTCAGGTCAGCTGATCAGCTGCTCCTGAATGTACCCAGGACTGGGCGTAAGCTTAGAGGACATCATACTTTTGCTGTAGCAGCTCCAAAACTGTGGAACGAGCTTCCTTTAGAGCAGGGGTCCCCAATCCCAGTCCACGAGGGCCGGTGTCCCTGCAGGTTTTAGATCTCACCCTGGGTAAACACACCTGAATCACATGATTAGTTCATTACCAGGCCTCTGAAGGACTTCAAGACAAGTTGAGAAGCTAATTTATCCATTTACATCAGCTGTGGTGGATCAAGGACACATCTAAAACCTGCAGGGACACCGGCCCTCGTGGACTGGGATTGGGGACCCCTGCTTTAGAGATTAGACATGCCACTTATTTAAATGTTTTTAAGTCACTCTTGAAAACCCACCTCTTTACGCTGGCCTTTGACACCACGTGAAATGTTGCTTTTTATTTTTATTCTTATTTTTTATTTTAGTTGTTTTTAGTTGATTCAATGCTGTTTTATCTTGTTTTTCTTTTAATATAGGACTGTTTTAATTTTATGCATTATGTTATGCATTATTTTTGCTGTTTTCTTTTATTCTATTGTTTTTAACTTATTTTCTGTACAGCACTTTGGACCTGTGCTGGATATTTTAAAGTCTTTATAAATAAAATTGGATTGGAAGTTAGAATGAATGTTAGCAATGAATAAATAATAAAAGGTTCTTTTATTTATAAAGTAACATGTCAGGTAAAGTTCTTCATGTTTGTATTGAACTTGAGTAAATGTGTTGATCTAGTTTCCAACAGTTCCAGCAAACACATGGAGCAACACAACGAGAACACACAGAGAGGAGAAGTGAGTGAAGTGGATCAGGTTTTCACCACTGCAAAACACACCCACACATGTCGGGGAAGTGGGAGGGGCAGTAGGAGTGGTAGGAGGGACGGTGAGGGGAGCAGTTGGAGGAGCGGTGGGAGGAGCAGTGGTTTGTAATGAACTGTGTGGGGAGGGGAAGGTAACAAAGCCTGGTGGTGTCCCTGTAACTGTGTCGCTGATCCATTTCTGGTACTGGGACACAGGAGTGTAGACTGAAGGAGATGCAGTGCATCCAGGCACACTGAAAACTCCACTCTGGAGCCAGACTGATTTACTCTGAGTCATGAGTGGCGCTCCAAGAGTATCCTGTGGAAAGACAGTGATGAAAGTTATCAGGACAGATGTGTAACTCTTAGAAGTCGACCTTTTTCACCTGAGAAAGTTTTAACTTTGTTGGTAGTTTTGTTACAAACTGCTCAAATAAATTAAGGGAGTAGTTGATCATCACAGATCATCACAGTCAGTAAATCTTAATGGATGTCAGTCTGTCCAGTTAGGAAACATGAACCACTGTGAATCCTTTTCAGCTGCTTTGGTGCAAATGAAAGTGACGATTCCACAGACAGAAAGTTTCAGACAGCTCTTTTAAAGGAATCAGTTTCATCAAATAAATTAGTTTGTTTTAAAGAAAAAAGAAACAAGTAAACCAAAGTGTGACTAAAGATGAGATTATCTCAGTGACAGTCAACAACAGATTATAATAAATGAAGTTGTGCTCACCCAACATGAATCCGTCTCTCTAGTACAGATGATGCTGTCTGGGATCCATGGAAATCTGGCTTTGCACACATTGTTTCCCACTACTGATACTTTTGCCTCCTGCAGGTTATAGCTTAATACCTCTGTTTGGAGAGAATGTAAACATCAAGCTTTTCTAAAGACTCCAACACAATGTTGTAAAATCAAATAAGTATTTTATGTTTTACCAATGCCACCAAAGCCGATGGCCCAGCTGCTGGTCTCATTGTTGAAAGTGCTGTTTTCTGAGGCTAAGCAGATTGGCTGAATGTAGTCTGTGAAATTCACAGGAGCCGACAGCTTCAGAAGACAAATGTTGTTCTCACGAGTCGACGGGTTGAATCCAGGATGGCAGGTGGCGTCTATCACGTTCAGCCTCACTTTATTTGGGTTTGGACCTGACAGGCTGTTGCTGCCCAGCAAGACCACCATGCTACTGTAATCCCTTCACACACAACAGATGTTTTTATTGTGCCTCATGTTGAACATTGTCACAGAGCAAAGCAGTCAGTGTTAGAGTGCATCAAGGTTAGCAGACACCAAAGTCATTTTATGCCAGTCCTTAAGTTCTCTTTTGAATGCTGACATTACAGAGTGCAGGGTTTGGATATCAGCCACAGAGCTCATGTAAGTCATGTAAATCTGTTCATATGTTTTTGAAGTGAGCTGTGACGTGAGGTCAGCTGATCACAGCCTGCACACAAATAAAACTCACAAAACAAATAACTGTGTGACTGAGTCTTTCCCAGCATGTGTTCATTAATGAGCCTTACAGAGGTGCGTAGTTGTATTTATTAGCTGCAGGTTCCCTGTTTAAAAACTTCATGCTAAGCTAACCATCTTCTGACATGAATGAGGTCAATATTTTCATGTGACAGCTTATATTTGACAAATCAATGCTCCTAAAAAACAATGACTTGGATGAAATTAAATTAATGTGACATCTGGTTTGATTGTTGTGCAGACAACTCTGTACTTTGCAGTTCAGCAATTTGTGTAACAGCTGTTGTTTTTAAATGTTAAAAGAAGTGAGGAAATATTTAAAAAAAACATCTCTAGTGCACATAAATATTGCACTTCACCTTCATCATCATATTACTCATCAACAAAGTGTAAACTTGCAGGAGTGACTCACTCTGATACGGAGGATGCAGCTGTCAGCACCCACTGGTCGGTGATCAGAGACCCTGCAGAATAAGTGTTTACAATAGTGAACCAGGGCCAACTTCCTGGTGCAGCATCACGAACTCCTGTGATGCTGCTGCTGTTCACAGCACTTCTGCCACACTCTGACAAGAGAAGAGAGAGCACAGCTAAACAGATCAGCCACCACATTAAAACCACTCAGAGAGATAACACTGATCAATGCTCTGCTGGGAGATCCTGAGCAGTGACATTCATGTGGATGTTATTTTAACATTAGACCATGGTTGCCATGTGATCCACAAATGTTCCTCCTCTGTGTCAGAAAACTGGAAGATTTTACTGAACAAAATCATTTCACAGTTTATAGAAAAACCAAAGTCAGCACACTCTGTCACTGAAACAAATGTGGACATCACAGTTTTATATGTGCTCATTACTGTACAGCTGACAGAAGGAAGACAAGGTTCAAATGTCTTTGGATACTTACTGGGCTGCTGTGAGTGACAACCTGAAAATGAAAAAACAGACAAACCTGTTAAACCTGTGAAAGTGCTTTAAAGAAAGAGAACAACCAATCAAATCATTTTCTCACCTTTGCAGAAGAAAATGATCACCACAGTGAAGCACCACACAAACTGTTGGAGAGCCATGGTTAACTGCACCTCTTTCAGGTCATCTTAGACTTTAAATATGTCAAATTTATGTCCAGCTCCACCTGTTCTTAGCAGTCATCAAGGCCCCACCAAAGAATCAAGTCAGACCGGTTGGTCTTTGTGCTTTTTGACTGCAGTTCAGTTTTATTTATACAGCCCCAAATCACAACAACAGTCACCTGCTACTGTAAGGTAGACCCTACAGTAGCAGGTGAAAGTCCCCACACAGCAAACTGCAATCAGACCTGATCAGTTTGTTACTGTCACTGACGGTGTCATAGTTTTGGGATATGTCTCACACATTTTGAGGCAAAGATGACACTTTTTAGGTTACAAATAATCCGGTTATTTGTCGGGCCTTTGGTACTCTTGGGGCCCGGTTGTCCCGGTTCTACCTCTGTCTACCTTCAGGCTCCTGGGGGCGTGGCTGCAGCTTCAACACCCTCATTATCACATATATTTGTGACACTCTCTCACTCACACACACAATAAGAAGATTGTTGATTTATGTATTTTTCATTTTTGTGTCCCACATGTCGTATCTTTGTTTTGGTTTTCGGTCTGTTACAGGTGCAGCAGTTGACGATACATTTTATTTGCTTGTATCAGCGAGCCGTCAGACAGGTTTCTTTTTTGTCTTTCCTCTGATTTGGTTTAGCCCACTCTGCTCACAGGATTTCTGATCGTAGTGGGTTTAAGAACAGCAGGCTGGCTCTCACAACTGGATCTTCAGCACAGCAGGTGGGTGTCTGTGACTAACAGGCCAGGTCAACAGCTGAAAGTGAACCTAGAGAAAGTTTAAACAGTGAAGCAGCCACCGCACTGACTGAGTAACATAACAATTTGATGAAGTATGACGAGGAGAGGTGCAGGTTACATACTACTCAAGAACAGCCACTTCTAGAGGGAGGTAGACAGACATGAATAAAAGATGCAAACTCTTCACATGCGATGTCAAACACGCCTGTGACAAATATCTGGAATGTCTGGTTCTGGACGTACAGTAAGCTGTGCTGGGATCCTTTCACAAAATTCTCTGAAGTCTTAAATATATGACGCATGCTTCTCACCTTGGAGGTTTTACCAGGTCAAGTGGCCAGTCTGTTTGCTATGTTTAATTTGATTACAGCAACACTTCTAAGCTCATTTCATGAGCACACACAAACACACACACAGTCATGTTTTCATATTTTAGTGAGGACATAATGCTTTCCCGAGCCACTTCCCTTAACCATAACCATCAAAAATGAATGCCTAACTCTAACCCTGACCCCAAATCTAACCATAACCTAATTGTAACCCTGACACTAAAACAAAAATGCCTTCAAACTCCATTTTATCCCCATAAGGGCTCTTGTTCCCCACAGAGATTTGTAAACATGTACACACACACACACACACACACACACACACACACACACACACACACACACACACACACACACACACCAAGAACCAGGAGGGAGGCAGATGAGTAAGAGAACAGCTGTTACAAAGACAACAAGCTGCAAAGGTGAGAAAATGAGAGTGAGACAGTAAAATGGTGCTAATAGAGCTTCATTATGTTGCCTCATAAATCACTGTGTGACTGATTTAAATTCAGTGCCACACAGACATTACTTATCTACACAGGGAAAAGCAGGTGGTGGGTAACATCTGCACACAGAATCATGCTGTAATCACTTCAAATTCATACACAGAAATTTGTATTTTAAATCATGAATTCTGCTAACAGTAAAACAGCAACGGTCATTTTGCATTGAAGCACACAGACGACTATATTCCAGTTGATTTTATTAGTGTTACTGTGTGTTATGTTAAGGCACACCAGTGGTTTGCATCAAAATCACCTCTAAACCTCTGATGTGTGCATATTTTGCTGCAATCAGCCTCAGCTCATACTTATCACAGCCATATTGTGCAAATCACTTCTCTATAAATGCCTCTAGTTCTCTTCTTTAATGTGTCATTATCACCTTTGTCCACCAGGTCCCTGTAGAGTTACTCACTTTCTCCTCCAATACTCCAAAGAAGGTTTGACTTGCAGTATAAGAGCTGTGTGAACTGTGTCCAAGGGTTTGTGTTTTAAAACATTTATTCTGTGAAAAGTAAAACAATAATCTCCATGTTGTGTTCAGCTTCCCTGAATGCTCAGATAGAGTAGGAAAGCATTATATAAGAACCAGTTTATTGTTTACTGATTATTGTCGTCTCCGTTGCTTCTAACACAAAGATCAGAGACAAACAAACCCGTGAGGATCTCCTGCAGAGCGATGAAGCTGGAAACGAGCTGCACTGAAATGTCACCTGATTCTTGAGTCTGCTGTTACTGTTACAGTTTGAGTTGATGGTACAGTCCCCAAAGTGTAAATGAATACAGAAGAAAATATAACTACAACACAGCTAAAGTGCAATTATTTTTATTAAACTTTAACTGAGTTATTTTATTAACTAATGTGGTTTGGAATACAGTTTGAGGTGCTGGAAAATGTCTGTTTGGTGCCAAACAGCTAATGTTTTCTTTTTCCTCTATTTTAATAATGGTACAAACAGTATGTGCTGTATTTGTCACTGAACACTTAACAACTCCATGAGATATAATATTTTATAAGAAGTTAATATATTTTCAAGTGTTTTATACTCTGAGCAGCATGAACAGGGACTCGAATTATTCTGTATTTACTTCCTGTTATGATAAAAAAAAAAGTACACGACTGTCAGAATCTGAACTCCAGAAAAATCTTGACTTAAACTGGTTCTGTTAACTGATGAGAACACCGTGCCTCTCTATTGTTTTTATATGTATTCCTCTTGACTGTATACATCTCTTTTACTCCTGTACAGTTGGCATGGTGCACCTTTAACCCTCTCAGGCTCAAATTAAGTTCTTGTTGCTAATGCACAACCAAGTCCTTGCAGTGGTACTTCTGAGTAAAAAAAAAAAACTCATATGTATGTGGGGTAATCAGGTTGTTAGTTTTTAACTGTTGCAAATAGGCACTGCCTGCCTCGAGAGGGTTAATTTAGTTTTACATGACAATAAAGGGCTATTCTATTTGAGTCTATAAGATGATGCAGACAGCTCATAAAGCACAGATATGGATCGTTGTTATTACAGTAGAGTCTGTTTATCAGCTCATCTTCGAGTATCATCTTTCTGATTTATTCATGGTCGCTGTGTTGATGGCTCAGGACTTATTCCAAGTGCTGGACTGGCTGTATTTATAAATTGGCACAAAATATGAAAAATAGAAACTGCTCAGGAAAATTTTGGATGATCATGTTTCTTAATCCCCCCTGGGGTTTCTTTACAGACGAGGAAGACAGTGCAGATACGTTTGTAACTGGTGGAGTTTTCTCTGGGAGGCATGAAACACATGACTGGTCACTGTTACAGTGACTGTAATAAGATAAGTCTCCCTGGTTTTAGTTCAGACTCTCAGTTAGCCAATGAGCTGAATAGATTTTATTTGAGATTTAATGATAATTATAATTCAAGGAATACACTTGATTTCTTAATAGAGAGCACCAGAGCCCCCCCAGCTTTGTTCTTTGATGAAAGAAGGGTGGGAAATCTTTTTAAAATGAGTAAGACTAATAAAAGTCCAGGTCCTGATAATATATGTGGCCAGGTGCTTAGAACATGCGCTGAGCAATTATGTAGTATTTTTTATTACATCTTTCTTTTATCACTTCAGCAACAGAAGGTTCCAGAGGTATGGAAAAAATCAATTATTTCTCCAGTTGCTAAGACCACAAAACCTACATCATTAAATGATTTTAGGCCTGTCGCTTTAACATCCTTAGTGATGAAGTCCTTTGAAAAACTTGTCAGGAAGGAGATCCTGCAGCAAGTAGAGAAGCTTATAGACCCACTACAATTTGCATACAGGCCTTGTAGACTTGTTGAGGATGCAGTGGCCACTCTGTTGAACTTCCTTTATCGCCATCTTGATGGCGCCAAAGTTCATGCTCGGCTCTTATTTATTGATTTTTCTTCAGCTTTTAATACTATCCAGCCACATCTTTTAGTTGATAAGCTTCTTAACCAGTTTAAACTTGATTTTAATCTCATTGGTTGGATTTTAGACTTTTTAACTGACAGATCTCAGTGTGTGAGAGTAAACGTCTGTTTCTCCAAACAGCTGAACTCTTCTACTGGCTCACCACAAGGTTGTTGTCTCTCTCCTCTACTGTATATCTTGTACACCAATGACTGTCGCACTACACAGGTCAACAGGCATTTCATTAAATATGCAGATGACACAGTCATTGTAAGCCTCCTTCATGCTGAAGAGGATTCTCATCCCCCCCCCATCCTGCTCTAACAGTGGTAAATGATGCAGCCATTGAACTGGTGGGCAGTTATAAGTATTTGGAGGTTGTTCTTGATAAGACTCTGTGCTTTGAGCCACATCTTGCTGCTACAGTGAAAAAGGTTCAACAACGACTGTACTTTTTAAGGAGGTTGAGAGGTTTTAATGTTTCATCTGAAATGATGACTCTTTTTTATAAAAGTTTTATTAAATCTGTTTTAACCTTCTGTATCATTGCCTGGTACGGTAATATGTCCTTGAATAATAAAACCAGACTCAGCAACCTGGTTAAAGTGGCTGGTAAGATTTCAGGGAGGTCTCAGGTCCAGCTTGTGGACTTTTATAGCAGGCAGGTGGTGTTGTTGTGTTCTGTTGTGTTCAGATCATCCTCTCTTTAATGATTTTCAAATGCTTCCATCAGGTCGTCTGCAGTGAAGACAAAGAGACATAGACTGTCTTTTGTACCTACTTCTATTATCATGGTTAATAACACTAAACCATAAGTGTTGTTGCCATTGCACATTGCACTTTTTTGATGGAAATCTAGATTGTTTTCTCAGGCTTATATTATATTATATTATTTTGGTGTGTGTATGTGATGTGTTGGTTGTCTGTTTGTTTGTTTGTACGGACATACTGCAAATCAATTTCCCGTTAGGGACAATAAAGTTACCATTGACCATTGATGTTTGCATGAGTTATGACTCGTTTGGTGTCATGCCACTGTGCCACTATTAAAACGGCCTGTGGCCTTCATAGGAAAGAGGGAGGTGAAAATTTAAACTCTATACTGTTACCCAGAAAAATACTCAATAGATGATTTTAATGAACGTGAAGTTGGCTCCCCACCTTTTCCAACAGAGGTGGTGTCAAATGTTTTTGTGACATTTGTGCTGCAAAAATAGTTGTTTGTGCTGCTTTCCTTTCAGAGATATTAATCAAAGCTTCTAGAGGTCATCTGAGGTCAACTAGCCCCCTTCTTACTGTAAAAAGATTCTTCTTCTGTCTTCTCATATTTTTAAAATAATAGCAGCACAAAAGTAGTACAATTGATTGACATCAGATTTGTTTGGTTTGGATAAACATGTGTATGTGTGACCTTTTACATTTTCATCAATAACTTTAACACAGAAGCAGCACAAACAGAAAATATTGCAGCACAAACATATGACAGCACTTTTGTTGAATTGGAAGAAGGTGTGAGGGTCAAGTTCACCATGAAGGTAAATCACTGACAGAATAAGAACAATAGGAATTTTCACGAGTGGGAACTAATTTGTTAGACTTAGAACTTTTTATTGTCATTGTGCAGTTTTTTGCGTAGGGGTGCAGTCACTGGTGTAGATGGTGTATGGGAGTGGACCCAGCACACAGCCAGCGCTGAGTGAAAGGGTGGATGATTCTGCTTGCCAACCTTGACTGACTGTGACATGTGGTGGGGGAGAGGTCCAAGTTTAGCAGCTTGGCTATAAGAATGTCTGGGTTGATGGTATTGAAAGCTGAAATCAATGAAGAGCATCGTTACTGATGTCCCAGGATTCTCCAGGTGATGCAGAGCAGAGTGGAGGGCAGTGGAAATTGCATCCTCGGTGGACCTGTTTGCTTTATAGGCAAACTGGTGGGTTTCGAAGCTGGGTGGGAGGCAGTCCTTTATGTGTTTTAAGACCAGCTTCTCGAAGCACTTTGCAACCACTGGAGTCAGTGCGATGGGTCTGTAGTCGCTGAGGCTACTGATGGTGGTGGACTTGGGGACTGGGACTATTGTTGCTTATTTCAGGCATTTGGGGACAGCGGCATGTGACAGGGAGAGGTTGAATAGTCCAGTGAACACAGGAGCCAGCTGGTCGGCGCAGGCTTTGAGCACTACCAGGTATTCTATCAGGGCCAGCAGCTTTCCTCTGATTTACTGCTCTCAATACATAGCGAACCTGGTGTCCTTGGAGGCTAAATGTGTGAGGGCTGTGCTCAGAGGAGGCTGTGGGCAGGGCGGTGTGCATGGGGGGTGTCTGCAGTTCTCTCTCTTGTTCAACTTTATTCCAACTTAATTCAAAATCAGGGCCAAACTTTATCTCTGTCAGATCCACAGTCAAATCCACAGAAACTGAGTTGTTACATTTAAAGTCATGTTCACATTTGAAGCATTTGGAATAAAAGGAAACATGATTTACAGACATCACATGAACATCGTTTAATGGCTCAACCAGTACAGGTCACAGAAAGTCCCCATCATACTGTGGGAACACTGTTACTCAGCAGCCTTCATTCAATCACTGCATCCTAGCTGACTGCCAAGATTAATATCCTGGGCTGACTCAGAAGCAGAGCTGTTAAACTTGTATGTGTCACATGAGAGTAACTTTTAACTGTATTGTGTCCTCCTCTTCTTTGTTCAGAGTTTAGTTGTTTAGTTGTTTCTCCTGTGTTTAATGTGAGTTTGCCTACCGTAGTGTGTGGTTGTGTGATGGAGTACACAGGTTAATTTGAAAGTCAGACTGCAGACCAACATCCTGAACAGCAGTGATCTAATTCGTTGTGTTTGAGCGTCATCTTGTGGTGAGTCTGGTAATTGTAAAAGGATGACGTGACTTCTCATGAGCATTGTAGTGTGGCTGCTTGATGTTAAGTTGACTTTTTCTCCCCATTGGTTGTTAGACATTTTTTCCAATTCCATTTTGTATGCTGTCAGGCTTGGTTAGTCTGTGGAGCTGCAGAGGCAAAGAGAAGTATGGATCTGGCTGCAGCTGAAGGAAAAACTGAGGTTTGGGAGGAGTTTAGTAAAGTAGTGGAACAAGATTTTCAGTGTCTGTTGGTTTCTAGATTTTATTTTTTACCCCTTTCTTTGTTGTTTTTTGTGTTTACTGACATGTTTCAGCCATATAAACTTTTTTTCTCATAATGATGAGAGGGGAAACTACAGAACTACCACCCTGTAAGAGAGGAAGGAGGAGGAGGAGGGTCTCGCTTGATGCTAGTGTGGACCGATCAAAGTTCAGTAGCACCTGCAGATGGAGAAAGCTTCTTCACTATGGCTGCTCTGTAAGTATGCTGTGATGTGTTTTGGTTTCTGAAAAGGATTAAAAAGGATTCTCACTGTGTTGCTTCACAAAGATCCAGTTTGTGAAGAAGATAAAAAGAGAGAAAACCACTTCCTGTTTTCTGCTTGTTCAGCCTGTAGATTGATGGCATTGCTGCTTTTTTCCTGAATGTGAAGCTCTAAACTAACCTGTTATTTCTCTTTAGTTTCAACCTCACTGCTGAGCTGCACAACAAACCAAGGTCAGTAACCTTCTCCTGTCACACTTTAAACCTGATATCAGCGACACCGTAATAGAAGCTTTGAGCATTTTTTTTTTAATATTGTGGCATGATATCATAGTTATTACAGCCACAAACAGGAATCAATTTTATTGGAATTCCAAGTGAAAGACCAATACAAAGTGGTGTACACGTGAGAAGTGGAACGAAAATCATACATGATTCCAAACAGTTTTTACAAATAAATAACTGCAAAGTGGGGTGTGCGTAATTATTCAGCCCCCTGAGTCAATACTTTGTAGAACCACCTTTTGCTGCAATTACAGCTGCCAGTCTTTTAGGGTTTGTCTCTACCAGCTTTGCACATCTACAGACTGAAATCCTTGCCCATTCTTCTTTGCAAAACAGCTCCAGCTCAGTCAGATTAGATGGACAGCATTTGTGAACAGCAGTTTTCAGATCTTGACACAGATTCTTGATTGGATTTAGATCTGGACTTTGACTGGATATGTTTTGTTTTAAACCATTCCAGTGTTGCCCTGGCTTTATGTTTAGGGTGGTTGTCCTGCTGGAAGGTGAACTTCCACCCCAGTCTCAAGTCTTTTGCAGACTCCAAGAAATTGATTCATGTTTGTGGCTGTAATGTGACAAAATGTGGGAAAGTTCAAGGGGGCCGAATAATTTTGTAAGCCACTGTAAAGTGTACTGTTTGTGATTTGATGTTCTGTTTTTCATGGACGTGGTAATAATCTCCCAAACAATGTAGCTGAGAGGTAGTTTGCTCATCTATGTTAAATCCTGGTGGACAGTGTTTGGAAGGTTACTTTTAAAATGTATTCCACTATAGATTACAGAAGACATGCCCCAAAATGGATTTTGTAATGTATTCCATTACGTTACTCAATGAGAGTGTTCTGAATACTTTGGATTACTTAATATATTATCAATTGTTTTGAAACAGAAAAATACCACCGTGTAATCCATTTATTTCAACAAAGTAACTGTATTTTAAATACCACCTTTTAAAACTGTAACGGAATACAGTTACTCATATTTTATATTTTAAATACGTAAAGTACATGTATTCCGTTACTCCAGTGCACTGACACTGGACACTTACTGCTCTGATGCAGACAGATACTTGTGATTTTATGTACCTTCCATCCATCCATTTATTCGCTTCCGCTTATCCTTTTCAGGGTCGCGGGGGGCACTGGAGCCTATTCCAGCTGTCATAGGGCGAGAGGCGGGGTACACCCTGGACAGGTCGCCAGTCTGTCGCAGGGCCAACACACAGAGACAGACAACCATTTGCACTCACATTCACTCCCACATTCACACCTATGGGCAATTTAGATTTTTCAATTAATCTATCCCCACATTTTATGTACCACCAGATGAAAATGCTGAAACAGCTGTGAAAGACAGACACTGATGCCATCAGTAAGCTGCAAAAACTGTATCCAGATGAAGCCTTTGCTATTGTTGGGGGTTTGATCCATGCGTCTATCAGAATGTCTACATAAATGTTGTCATGGTCCTGGGTCGTTGACCCAGTGTTTTTGGTTTTTGTACTTTTACTTTTGATACTTCTATGTATTATGACTGTTTGTTTTGGTTTCCCAGTCTTTAGTCTATGCTCCATCTGTTTGGTGTCATCCCTGCCTCTGTAGTCAGGTCTCTGTGTTAAGCCTGTGTCTCTGAATCTGTGTCTTTGCGTGTGTGTGTTTTTCCTGTTATACTTTGATGGTCCGTGTCTGATCTCAGTGTGTTCAGTTTACGTTTCCCCTGTCCCATCATGCCTGATTACTCCCAGCTGTGCCCTCCTTCTGTGTCTCATTCCCTCATTATCCTTCTGTGTATTTAAGCCTTGTGTCTGCCTCTGTTAGTTGCTGGTTCATCTGCATATCTCCCACGGTCATCCTATGAGTTCTCCCTGCAAGTTGCTTTCTCTCGTGTTCAGGTTTGTTGTTTAGGTTTTAGTTTTCCCAGTGTAGTTTATTTCTAAGTTCAGTTTTTCACCTCGCTCACCTTTTGTTTGTTATCACTCATGCTCTGTGTCAATAAAGGCCTCTCACTCCACTGCAAATCCGCATCTTGGGTCCTTTGTTAAATTCTACACGGCTTGCCCTGCTAGCTGTGACAGCACGAACCAGCCAGCATGGACCCTGCAGCATTCTATCTGTCCGATGAGCTCCAAGATGACATCGTGTACACAGTTGAGATTCTTCTCAACCTGTGGCTGGACACCCCCAGTGGAGCTTCGTCGTGCAGTGGAAAAACGCCTACAGCAGCTCTTCTCTGGCCTTCCGTGGCTATTAGGAGGCCCCCCCCCTCCGATCATACAGGACTTCATCCGGAACACACCACACCTTCTCCCAGCCACTATTGCCTCGCTGCCCGACCCGCCGGAGGATATTCTGTCTGGTCTGTCGGTCCAGCCTCCAAAAAGAAAGTGGCACTCACGATGCGGACGCCCCTCGCCACAGTCAGACCCCAGGATTTCAGAGCAGCCGGCTGTGGTGAGTGGGAAGGACAATTTTTATGTTTTGGACTGTGGGATTGTTTATTCTGGAGCTATGTTTTGTGCAGCAAGGGGAGATCCTGTCTCCTCTATAACTGAAATTACTAGAGCTGCACCTCCTGCTCAGCTGCCTTTAGTTCAGTCTCCTTCTCAGCAACCACTAGCTCAGACTCCTGTGTCACCTGCTCACTCGCTCTCAGCTCATTCCCCAGTGCCACCTGCTCAGCTGCCACTAGCTCAGTCTTCAGCATCCCCGCAACAGCACTGCTCCAGCCCCAACAGCACTGGCATTAACATCTAACTTGAATGATCCAAATCAGTGCGGCTAACGCAGGAGTGTGGCACAGGAGAGATGTTGCACTTTCAGTGTAAGTAAGACAAGCACTTTATCACCTACTCGGTGTCTTTTGAGAGAAGCCTTATCATTAGTGCATTTCAACATGAAGTTGTGTGTAAATGGATGAAATGCTATAGTTTGTCTCTGTGTTGAGGTGGATCAGTTTTTTCTTTGTGAAAAGGCAAGGTGCTGCTCAGCCAGAGCATTGGCCTGACTCCAGTCCACACTTCATGGGCTTGTGCATGAGTAACCACACCGGCTGGGCATAGCTTCGAGGTCACAGAAACAAGTAAGTAAAATTTTATTTATATAGCACCTTTCAAGATAAAAATCACAAAGTGCTTCACAGAAGCTAAAACCTAAAAATCAACCAAAAGCAAGTTTAAAAAGATGAGTTTTTAGCTGTTTTTTTTTTTTTGTTTTGTTTTTTAAAGCGACCACGGAGTCCACAGATCTCAGGCTCAAAGGGAGAGAGTTCCACAATCTGGGGGCCACAGTTACAAAAGCTTTGTCACCTTTTGTTTTCAGCCTCGTGTGTTGGACAACCAGCAAGCCCTGGTCACATGACCTCAGGGACCTGCTGGGAATGTATGGATGTAAAAGTTCACTTATATATGTTGGTGCTTGTCCATGCAGAGCCCTGAAAGTCAAGGTCAAAACCTTAAAGTGGATTCTGAATTTAACGGGGAGCCAGTGCAGCTGAATCAGCAGGGGTGTGACATGGGAATACTTGGACTTGGTCAGAGGCTTTGCAGCAGCGTTCTGAACAACTTGCAGATGCTCCAAAGAGGCTTTACATAAACAAGTAAACAAAGAATTACAATAATCCAGACGAAATGAAACAAATGCATGAATGACAATTTCTAATTCGGAGCGCGATACAATGGGACTCAGCTTAGCAATGTTTCTCAAGTGATAAAAACAGGAGCGAACCAGAGATTTTACATGGGCATCCAAAGTCAGAGCTGAGTCAATACTAACACCAAGGCTCCTGATAGACTGTTTGGCAAATGTAGCAAGTGGACCCAAGTTTTCCATAACACTAGGTACAAAATTTTTTAGGAGCACAAACGAGGACTTCAGTCTTCTCCTCATTTAGTTGAAAGTTTCCAGCCATCCAACCTCTAATGGAGTCTATGCACTTATGCAAAATCTGTAGCTTGGAAACATCATGGGGCTTAAAGGAGATATATAACTGAATATCATCTGCATAGCAGTGATACGAAATGTCCTTAAAAGTGCTCAATAAGTGTTGAAGAGGAAGTAAATACAGCAAGAACAATAAAGGCCCCAAAACTGAACCTTGTGGCACACCATAGGCAAGAAAAGTAGAAGAGGAACTGTACTTAGAGGTAGCCACAGAAAAGGATCGTTCATGCAAATAGGATTCAAACCAGTCCAAAGCAGCCCCTGATATACCCACCCAGTGTCTCGGCCTATCTAGCAGAATATAATGGTCCACAGTATCAAAGGCGGAGGTCAGGTCCAACATCAACAGAACGGAGCATTCTCCTGCATCACATCTCATCAAAATGTCGTTGGAGACTCTAAGAAGTGTAGTTTCAGTAGAGTGAGCTCTACGAAAGCCAGATTGGAATTTATCCAGAATGCTGTATTCATCTAGAACAGCTATAAGCTGCTTAGCCAGAACCTTTTCTAAAATCTTAGCAATGAACCGTAATTTTGAAATCGGTCTGTAGCTACTGAGAAGAGAAGCATCAAGCTTAGTTTTTTTTTTTTTTTTTTTTTTTAACAGTGGGTGAATAACAGCATTCTTACAATAAACAGGGACCTGACCAGAAACCAGTGAGGTATTAATAATTGTGAGCACACAGGGACCAATAGACTGAAAGACATTTTTAAACAAAGATCCAGGTAAAATATCAAGAGAGCAGGAGGACGCTTTCATCGAATTAACTAACTTGACCAGCTCTGGTAAGGAGGTAAAAATCTTTCTAAAATTACAGGCCTAGCTTGAGTTGGAGCAGACAAGAGAGACACAGGAGAGATATAGTTCCTCACGTTACTGACTTTTTCAACAAAGAAAAATTTTTTCACAATTTTCATTTGATGAAATTGGGACAGCAGGTGGAGCAGGAGCAACAATATCACTAATGGTGTTGAATAGTACCTTGGGGTTACCTCTGCTCTTAGACACCAAGTCTGAGAAATAGGCAGCCCTCGCATCTCGAACTGAAGTGTTAAAAGAGACTAAAAGGTCCTTTAAATGAAGGAGATGGACATGCAAACACATTTTCCTCCATAAACGCTCAACCTTAGGGCAGCAACGCTTTAAGAAGCGAATGCTGTCATTTATCCAGGGAGACGACTTTGAAACCGGAGCTAGTCTAGTTTTGACAGGACAAACATTGTCTAAAATAGAAAGACAATGATTATTAAAAAGATTTGTTAAAAAATTGTAACTGGGAATTATCTAGAACCTCCAGACTAGGCGGCACTAACCCGCAACATCTTTTACCAACAACATCACCCCCTGTATTGGTAAGGCTTGGCATACTGTGACGGGAAAAATCCCGTAACAAGTTTTGATTTTATGTGAACTGGTCTGGGAGCGTAACCCATCTCTCTTCCACACAGTATAATGTTAAAACCACATGCAATGTCTGCAGAGAAAGGTAAAACACTGGAAATAATTACAGTCTGAGAAATTCCAGTGTCTCTCAATACCGGTTTCAGATCATTGTTTATATCAGTTAGTGATACCAAACCGTCAAAGATGAATGGTTCAAAACCAGGGTCCGGCACCTTAGCGCCACCAATCAAGCACCTCAGGATGGAACCCTGCTTTCGCAAAGGCAACACCTTTAGGTTGCTGAGAATTCAATGTTTTGCGTTTCAGGGTCAAACAGTCTGCACTGACATGGGACAACACTCATGTCAATGTCATCTGCATCCAAAGGACAAAGGTCACTCTTTTGAGGATTCCAATGTTCACATTTTGGACAGAGAGGACAGATGGTTTGAAAGAAGCCATTTATGTCCACTGTGAGCGACCATCTTTGAACAGAGGCGGTGGTTTACGAACTGTCTGCCATCTATAATTCAGGTTTGAGATCCCTTCCCAGACGCCTTAATGCCAGCTCACATCATGGGCCTCTTGATCTCAGGAAATCACATAATAGGGTGGGGCCAGGTTTCACAATGAGCTCACCCGAAACCCTGGCTGATTGTGACCTACACCCTTTTCACACCTTGGCTCGTGATTAGGTAGAAGATCATTAGGGGGTCCTTTTGTCCCTCTTTGGGGGGATACTCCCACTGGGTTTAAATCTGGGACTCCCCACCATTTGACCTTAGAACTGAAGAAGCTTCTCGGATGAGAGGTGAAACGTCTTCAAGCAACCTAAAGAAGTCCAGATGCTTTCTTTCCAAGCTCTTTAGACTCTCTGGAAGGCACTTTTTACAGTCTTCCAGTAACATAAATTCAAGCAGTGAATCATAATCATTGGCTTTTGACGCAGAGCACCACATGTCAAAAAGGATCCCTCTTTCCCTGGCAAACTCCACATAAGTTTGGAAGGGAAGTTTCCTCTGTTGCCAAAACTTCTGCCTGGGACCAATTCATATGCCCGCAACACAGCCGATTTTACACTGGAATAGTCCAAACTGTCCTTTAAAGGAAGCATGACCACCACCCCCTGGGCTTTGCCATTTACACTGCAATAAAAGGGGCCAGATCGAGGCCACTGAAAATCACCAGCAATTTCCTCAAATGCTGCAAAATAAGAATCCATCACAGCCTTAAATTTGGGCACCAGAGAAATGCACTTACTAATATCGCATGTGGTAGCAGACAAGGGGGCGGAACCTGGAAGATCAGAGACAGATGAGGCTCGTGTCTGAAACTCCAGCTTACACAGCCTCACCGCTTTATCCGCCTCTATCTACAACCTACAGATCTCGAGCTCTCGCTGAGTTCGCCTGACCTGGGTCTTCTCCACAGCCTCCAAATGGAGCCGTGCCGGTCGCACCTTTAGCCAGACCCCGTCCCGTGCTTCTGAACTTCCAGAGAAGAGGGGATCATAGCGAGAGAGTGTGCGCGGCATCTTCCCCCGGTCATCTCCCACACCATCGATACCCGAACCATTTTTATGGTCCCCCTCACACAAGGAAGTTCGACTTATCTCACCAGGAACCACAGGCATTTCAGGCAGATGAGGGACTTGCATTGGACCAGTCTCCACCAACTTGTCTATTACCAGTGCCTTCAGGCCACTCTTATGGAGCGTTTTAGGGATCTGCACTTTAAGGTGGTCTACAATTTGCAGCAGTTCACGCTTGCGGCAGCAAGCCGCAGATACTGCAATCTGCATACAGGAGGCACGAGTCTCCAGCTAGCCGACTGTCAGTGGGTCCTGGCACTCTTGGATTTGCTTGAAGAGAAAGGTGGTCTCACTCGCTCCAGGGCCATAACACTGTGGACACCACTGACAATCCTAATACATAACCTTTTTTAATAACGTCTTTCCAGACAGATAACATTTTATTGTATGTTTCATTGTTTTTGATTTTAATGAAAAAAATACAAGTCATATACGGATGTATATGAAACAATGCTTCATAAATACACTTATTTCAAAAGTGTTTTTATGAGGCATTGTATTAAATATATATGCAAAGTTAGAATTTTATTTTTGCACCACTATCTTGCAGATTACTTCTGTCAGATTGCTTTTGAACAGCCGCAGCTTGTCTTTAAGTGATTTTTAGAGTTTCTTTTTGTTGTTTGTATTATTCTTGTTTTCTTTGCAGGTTTCATGGTGTAGGCACCTGTCAGTCACGACTCACGCTGTCCTCGGTGCACGCCTGATGTTCTTTTCAGGGTTTAACCTTCAGTGTCCTTTAAAGCACGAATTTAACGCTGTATGTTAAGCCTGTTCTGAAGGAAAAAGGGGGTCAAACCCAGTAGTAGCAAGTGTACCTAATAAAGTGGCCACTGCACTGTATGCACTGTATATAAAGACATCACTCACAGAATGATAAGAGCCAGTAGGTGGCAGCAGTGAAGCATCAGTTTGCCCCATACGCATGGTTTTAGTCTGATCTTTGAGCTTAAATGTCAAAGGGAAAAAAAAACTGTAGGTATGAGGTTAGAAGTGAAAACGAGCTCCATCATCACTGCTGTGAATTTAATGAAATGAAAAAAAAAAAAAAACACGTTGTGAGTACTGTTATATCTGAGATCATGAAAATCCAGCTATAATCCAGAATAAAGGAGGTTAAAAGAAATAAAAATTAACTTTGTTAACATCAGTTTAAGGTCCCCAGAGACATATTTAGTCTCTGCTGAAAAAAAGGAGAAAGGGAGCCAAAATGATTTTATTAGTGTTTATTAGTGCTTCTATTACTAATTAAACTAAAAGATGGGCAAGTCACTTTCTCCTTTTATAGAAAACAAAATCCAGGAGTTGGTCAATAACCCGAAAAAGAATTAAAAAACAATAGGTCACCAAACACATTCCTGTCCACTGAGCAGGCACAACCAACCACCCCACCCACACACAGAGCTCACTAGCTGAAAAAACGAGAAAAACAAGACTCTCTGGCATCACCCTCACAGACACAGGAACGAATAACCTGTGGGATTCTCAACACGATCATGTTCTCAATGGGTCCAAAACACTGAATGAGTTTGGCCCAGTTCCCTCAAAATATTGTCCCATGTTACTACCTGACGTTTTTTGAGCCATTACATATGGAGAACTCAGTGGGCCACTAGGAGGCTTTACTGAAATACTTTTCAGATGCTTCTTCACCAGGTCATGGAAACTAGCATGCTGGTTAGCCAGAGGTGCAGGTTTGAATCATTGTTGAATACACAATCTGTCACACTGCAGGTCATTTGAAGGACCAAGAAGATGGTCGACGGGCATCTAAAAAACCCAGCACGGCTCTCTGGCTCTATAGCTCACAGGACGTCCTGCTAGGAGCATAACAGTTTCAGAGTTAGAGGCAGATGTCAAGGGGCAGGAAGTAATTCAGGCATGTGCAACAAGGCTCAATTATACTTTGCTGTAACTGGCTTGTTAAAAAATTAAAGAGAGACAAACCTTTGATTCTGTGTTGTGTAGTAAATGGTGGACAAAGCCTCGATTATCTTTTAGTGCTGCCTTTTATTATCTGGGTAAGAAGAAAATGTGTAGTGGTCGAGCAGGCTGGCTCAGGTTGGCTCAAACACAGCACACTACAATAGAATAGCACATCATAAGAGCACAAGAGCTCACTAGCTAATCTAACCAGTGTACATTGCTATTATGTGACTGTTTTATCACGTCACCATTACAACAATCCACTCACATTGTTGTTGTTACAGTTCAACACTGTATATAGACCAGGGGCGATTTTAGCCCATTTTTGGGGGTGCTTCAGCACCCCCAAAATGAATCAAAGCACCCCCAAAGATTTCTTACTTTTTTTGACAATATTTGTTGTTTGTGTGACACACTACTAAAAATATAAAAAGCATGCAGTACTTGGTTGAGACGTAACATTTTAACAACAAAAGTATAGATACCCCCCCCCCCCCCCGTCCCCCTTCCAAAATGGTTTGTTCCAGCTCTCCCCTACTCATGCTGTTGCTGCCAGAGCGATGGTGGCTGAGAGACGCAGCGGAGCGGAGGTGTAAGTGACTGGCTTAAAACAGGACATATTAGCTGCATTTAACCTTCAGTTACTCTTTATATAGTTAGGTAGGAGTCAGGCCATGTTTCTTTTTAGCTGAAAAACATTACACCAGGTAACCTGCAGTATTGAAAACTTGTTTTACGACGATGTTTGCTACCCTACAATCCGTCCTGCTCTGTAGTAAAATCGGCTACATTTGATCGTCCTGTTGCTCCCATTGAAATGTATACAGCCTATTTAAAATCTAAAACTTAAAATTGTCCGTAGCCTGCTGTTGTTACCACTGTCCTGTTTTTGTAAATGGATACTAACTAGCTAACTGACTGAATGCCCATTAACCTTATAACTCCCGTTGTGTGTGTGTTTGTGTACAGAGAGACAGCCAGGTTCATAATGGATATAAGTTTTTTCAAAAAAAGGAGCCACATTCATGTAAAAGTGTAAGAACAAATGATCCATCAATAAAGGATAATGTTGGATCAGTGTTTCAATATTTTATATCTTTTATTAGATGTTCGTGTGGTTTGGTTATTTGCCTTTTGGTTTAAAGTACACTGAGAGAGGACTTTTCATTAGTGATCTTAATAGTATTTTTTCATATTAATGTAATTTTTTCATCTAATTGAATACAATCTATTTGTGTATGATTGTCAGTCCAAAGAGGGAGAGAGGAAAGAGGGGAACGTGAGGAGAAAGTAGAAGGTCAGGAAGAACCAGGTAAGAAAACAGACAGGGAACAGTGACAGGCAGAACAGAAACTATTAAACTGACAAAGAGAAAAAACCTGATTTTACTCATACAGTCTGGAAGTTGTGTCCTCCCTATATTAAAGCTGCTATACAGAATCTGCAAAACAAACTGGGTTGAAACATTTGTGACCCTCTTTAACAACATTCCAACATAACATTATCATTGCTTGGGGAGATTAAAATTAATGATATATTTTTATGTGGTTCAGCCACAACTCTACTAAAACCTCAGCCAGTAATAGGTAGGCCAACTTTTGCACCATCCAGTTGTCTGTATGACTGCCACAGTACAGTATCAGAAAGTGCCAAACAGCCCTGGTGGAGTGAGGAGCTGTAAAGAGAAGCAGAGTGCTCTGTTTATATTCTAAAAGTGTTTTAAGCTTGTTTCAAAGATTCTGTACTGCAGCTTTAAATGTTTTCCAAAAGCACACATACACTTATCAGTGTTTCTCAAACTTTTTACAGTGTGTACCACCTGATAAAAATGTCAAGCTCTCCCAAGTACCACTACGGAAGCATGAAACTCATAAATCTTACAACATAAAATTAATATTATTAAATTAGTCAAATTAGTATCTGCAGTAAAGATTTTTTCATACATTGTATACACTGTACCACAGGCAAAGTTGCCTCCATTTTTATATATTTTTTTAATTAATATTTTGTAATAATTTATTCTGTTTTGGGAGTATTTTTTATGTATCTGTATTATATTATACATACACTTTAAAAGTGAATCTCTGTCCAAAAAATGCACTGTTTACTTTTTACTCACTATGAGCATCATTCATTATTCTCCCCCAGTAATTAAAGTTAGGATATGTATTTTTTTTTTTAATTCCAATCCATTCTTCTTTTGCAGCATTTAACTAAACTTTATCAGATTTGATGGTTTTGTTACAGACTTCTCAAAAAAGTGTTTTGCTTTTCTTTCACAAATGTGGGGATTAAATTGTGTTAAAATGTACAAAACAGTGATGTCATGTTTTGAGACGAGGACCCAGGCACAGAGAGACTTGATGAATTTAAGAATCTTATGATTTAATAAAGAAATTTGCAGACTTGCACAGAGATGGTAAACTTATGATGACTGATAACGGAGATGAAGACAACAGACGATGAGGACAGGGAGGAACAGGGGTTTAAATGCACCAAGGAGACAGTCAGAGGGAACTCGGGACAACTGGAGACATTTAAGGATGCAGGGACTCACAGAGACAGGGAAGAAGTCTCATTGTGATGTGTAAAGTTTATTTTGCGGGTGCTCAGCACCCCCAAAGCTCTGATCCTAGAATCGCCCCTGATATAGACTGAGACTTTTATAAGTAAAATAGAAACATTTGGCTGTTGTGAAAATGTTAAGTCCACTCTTTGAGAACTGACTTGAAACTGAACTTCCTGTTCTTGCTATAAATTAAGTTCTGGATGTGGTATGCAACATTGGATATGATCTTTTATTTTATCAGCTGTCTGTCAATGACAGCCACTCAACTTCAGTCTTATGGGAGATTTACTCTCAGCTTATAGGAACATCTGATTTACTCTGCTCTCAGCTTTACATTTTTGGGCATAACATCAGAAACATCTTACAAAACAGTTCACCTACCCACTCCAACCGCAATTGCTGTGCTGAGACTAAAAAATTTCCCGAAATTCACTACAAAAAGATCATCCTCATAAGAGCTTTGCTGTTTTATGCACGTAGAAAAAGCAAAACTCACGTCCTAACCAACTTGGATTTTTTCTCTTAAACAAACTCTTGTTTATTTGAATAATTTTGTAATATTAATCTCACTGTTTATACCTGTGGTTGCTCTTTTTAGTTTCTTTGATCTGCTGTGTTACATTATGGCTGCTGTGAGCGGTTATTTCCGCGTTATTTCAGCCTTCGGTAACAAGAAGCTGCTGTCCAACAGTTTACTCTGAACTCCTCCCTGTTCACAGCACTAAAACCATCGAGCTGCTTTCACATTTGGGAGTTTCCCAGGCAGGCAGTGTGTTAAGAGATATATTCTAAAACACTTCTTCAGCAGAGAATCAGAGAGGAGAAACACACAGATTTTCTTGCTAGCAAGGGCAGCCTCGAGAGCTCACACACCAAGAGTGAGGCTCCAAGATTCGCACTGAGGACTGCCCTGGTCTTTATTTTATACTTCAGTGAGCGTTTGTTCCTTACATTGGAATGTGGATGTTTAGGTGTGTGTATGTGTGTGTGTGGTCAGAATGTGGCCCCATAAAGACTTCCCTAAACCTGCTGGCCTGGAAGTCCAGCAGTTCATCTAAACAAAATGCACTTAGCCTAAAACAGACATAGATACGTTTATCCTATCATAAAACAATAAGACAAGGTATGTCCTCTCCTATGCTCCCAGGATGTGGGTGTGAATGCCAGAACACTCTGGAATGCGCACAAAGTTGTTACAGACCTCCTGGGATGGGACATTCTTTCAATATGCCAACAACTATATACTTCTAAACACAAATGATTACATGCAGTATTCTACCATATGCAAACTTATATTATTAAAAGATTATGCTGACTACTAAGTACAGTACAATTTTCCATTGACACAGTGCTACAGCTGCACGCAGCTTCAGAACCTGTTTGATATCTTCTGGTAGAAACGCTACATACAAAGTTAGATTCAGAGATATTTGGAATAAACTAAAAGCCTCTAATGGAACTGTGCGACTTTACACACGATGCACTGTAAAATGTAATTCTAGATGTTTGTTATTTCAACATATTATTCTATATCAGTTTGACGATAGATGACTGAAGTTGTTGTTATAACATAGAATTACAAGTTAAAAACGTCCCAATTACACCAAAAAAAGCTAACTTGAAAACTCATGTCCAGCTAAATCAGCAACTTATGTGAACTTGACAATGTGGGTAAGTTGAGCACAGCAGGATTCAAAACTGCCTCACGTGACTGCTACCGAGGTGCATCATGGGGAATTGGCGGTTAACGACATGCTCACTTTACTTGGACGTTTTCTAATCGTCTTCTTTGGAATCTGCTTTCAAGGTGAGTAACATTGGTTATAACTATAAGGAAAGAGAGCTACAAAAGTTGGAACATGTTTTGAATTTATGGCATGATGTGTGTTTTTCTCTTTTACCGAAATGTTTGCTTTAGCTAATGTAACTTTAGCCGACAAGGTCCAGCTTGTGTGTCATGACCAAACTTGACCTAATAAACTGACACATGGCCTTTTTTATGGGTTTAATGTGGCACTGACCAAATCACAAGTATTGTGCCGCTAGCTTTAAGGTTGTGCACTCAACCACTGTTGCGATATTAGCAAGCTAACTCAGCTAATTAATAAAGCTTATTTCATATTGTCTCTGTACTTGTAAATTTCTTTCAAGTTCACAGGCTGTTGTATTTTGGTGGAAGTTCATTTTGGCAATATTTCCAATAACTGACTGGGTTCAAAAAGAACTTTTTGGCAGGACTCGGATGCTTGTTGTCATCTGTTTACCCCTATGTAATCACTTAAGTTGTTATTAACTGCTGCATGCTAAGCTGCAAGAGTGCACTGAGGACTGAGACGAAATATGGTCTACAAACCAGCATTATATTAGTTTTTATCAGATAGTCCTCCAGTGTGTTTATTTTTTGCTTTAATTCTATTGTGCAGTTATTTGTTACCCTGAAATGCTTTATGCTTAACAACAGCTCACTATTTTGACTTATTTTTGAACTCTTGTGATCAGTATGACTAGATTGTGTGAGTTTCCATACTAAAAGAGCTGTAGTGATAAAAATAATTGGCATCAGAGACACTGATTTTTGGCATGGTATACTGCAGAAGTTTTTTTTTTTTGTTTGTTTTTTTTTGCATAATTTACCTTTTAATTAAACTGCATTCTCTGTATTGTAACAAAACTAACATTGTTTATATGTCAGAAAATTAGCAAACATGAATAAATGGCGAAAACAATATAATTATAACATATATTTTTATTTTACTTATTTTAGGTCTGTGAAGCCAAACTTGATGCTGGGGATTTATTTTTGTCAGTGGAGTCAAATGGTAAGTTACAATTTGTGCATTTTGTCATAGTGGAAACACCACAGATTATATTGTAACTTAATAGCTCTGTAGAACAAATGATATAAAGATTGTAGTGTCAGGGTACTTCTTAAGAAGTAATATGGCACTATTGATGATCACATGCAGGTGGCATAAACTAAATATTCAGACGTGCTACCAACAAATGATTCATTAACAAAAGCAATGGAGCAGACTGTTTAGGTTCTTGTGGTTGTAATAACATCCATAACTGCAAGTTTGTCATTAATTTATTTTCACAGGTCTAGATGATCACATCTGTCTTTGTCATTTAAATGAGGTGGACTTGCAAACTTTGCGCTCTTTTGGGTAAATTGCTGTCCACTACATATACACAGAATGTGCACAGTATTTCAGATCTAAAAAGGGAGTATGTAATGGACTTGCTGGCTTTAATGTAAAAAGCCTGTTGTGTAACTTTAATGAGGCAGTTGGACTAAAACAGTATTGCTCGTCAAGGTAAACATCTGAGGAATAAGGAAATTGTTACTTGTCCTTTTACTCAGTGTTCTTTTAATCGCACATTTACTAAAGTTTTACATCACATAAGTCATTTTCACAATCATTCTACTTTAAAAGATTTCAAGACAGAGCTTATTGTTCTCTGAACTTCCTTGTTTGCTGAACGGCAGGTAAAGTGCATCTTTTTGTTTGTTTGCTTTTGTGTGTTTGTGTTTTCTCTAATGGGCCTCAGATGACTGTTTGCTTAAATTTGGGTCTCAAAGAATCTTTTTTTTATTCTGCCTGTACTCTCCACCCCTCTTCTTCTATTGCTCAGGTTGAAGCAGAATTTGCCCGTCTTACATCTGTTGACCTGAAAGGGTTCCTTTTTGCTGTGCTTGACCATTATGGAGAGGTTCGTGGAGCTGTACAAAATCAAGAGCGGCATAGGAGGGCTAACTAGGCTCATAAAATGCTTCGGAGATGATGTAAGTGTTCAACTGCGAAATGTTCTCCTTTGTTTAAGTTTTAGGTTATCCAGTTCAACTGATGAACTCATTGAACGAAAGCTGATAAGTAAAGTCAGTCATCATATTTCACAACCGGACATTTAGTGTGGTAACTTTTACAGAATCTGTGTATATTGGTGGTAGGTTGGATATCATATTCTACTTGAATGTCCTGATAAGCCTGATTCAAAATCTCCAATGATAATCATATATTGATGGAATTATGTATCAAAAAGCTGTGAATTTGGAGCTGTCTACATGCTTCATAAACACTGTTTAAAAAGTGTTTTTGTTTTCTTTTTGACTTCTTTGACCAGAGCCCTACACAAAGGAAGAGGACAGAGGACCTCATTTTCTAAAGGAAGATCCCTCACACACTTTGAAGCCTGTGAAGGTTAGCATTGTTTCTTTTAGTAAATTTAATAATGACAGCACCACAGTGGATTTTAAATGAAACATGTGGCATCTATGAAACAATAGATGCCACATGATAACATGTGTACTTTTTCCTCACCAAATGTATTATTACAAGATCTTTGACACTGGATTTGGTCTGGGTTTCAGAGAAACTAACTGGCAAGCTAGCATTGATATTATTAGTGTCTTGTGTTTATTCATGTCTTCACCAGGGTCTTTGACATTTCACTGCTGTACTGTTCACTTCAGCTTTACGTTTGATTTCTCACATTGTATATTGTAATGGCAGAGATATTAGGATATTTAAGGGGCTGCAGTGGCTGCTACAGCTGTGGGGGGCAATACTTTGGTGAAATGTCCTGGACCCTGGAAAAGAGACTGTGTAGACTGGGTAAGCAATTAAAGGTTACTGGCCGAGAGTCATTGGGCAGCTGGGTAAAGGTGGATGTTGATATTCAGTGCCAATTATGCAGCCTGTTCAGCCATGTCTATATGCTCTTTTTTCATGCTGTTAATATAGGGGGAAAAATAAACTTTAATCAATAAACTGATTAAAGAAGCATTGTCTATGGAGCCATAATCTGATCCTGTAGTGTAGCTGCAGTTTGCACATTTCATGTATTCTCAGCCAGATTTGGTTTAGAGCACAGCCAATATTTAGCATAAGTAGATTTAAATTCACACACTGGTGATGGCAAGCTACATTGAAGCCACAGCCACCCTGGGGCGCACTGACAGAGGCGAGGCTGCCGGACACTGGCACCACCGGGCCCTCTGACCACCACCAGTAGGCAACAGGTGAAGTGTCTTGCCCAAGGACACAACGACTGAAACTGTCGGAGCCGGGGCTCGAACCGGCAACCTTCCAATTATAAGACGAATTGTCAACTCTTGAGTCACGATTCAGTCATCCACCCATGTGTGTGAATGACTGAATGTGTAAAGCACTTTGGAGTCCTTAGGGGACTAGTAAAGTGCTATACAAATACAGGCCATTTACCATTTAAATTGAAAATTTTGTTTGAATTCTGCAATTGAAGACATGCTCAGTTATTTATGAACATGGTCTTTGTTTAAAGCAAGAAATGGATTTGTAACATGGGGGTGCATATCTCATTCTGAAAAAACTTTAACAGCTAATAAGTGTTACCCAAAGCCAATCACCATCATCCAAAGCATCAGTATGGCTCTGCTTTGGAAAGACATGAATTGTTAAGGACAAGGGATATTGTGTAATTGTAATTGTGTAATTTTTTTTTTTTTTTTTTTGTCTTTGAACCCTTTTATAGCCGACAGGTATTGAAGACGCGTTTTCTAAGAGGATTAAAGTTGGCATTGCGATGGTGAAAGAAGAAGACATCATCGATGTGTTGGTTGTCCTTGAGGCGGCAGTAATCCTGTCTAATCTGAGGAATGTCTCAAGTGCCATTTCCATGCTGATGGGCCTTCTTTTTGCCCTCAACATAGACTATCCAAAGGAATTTAAGGACATCTTTGAAGTCATTCAGAACATCCTAATGAACATTGGTGGAAGGCAGTGCATCTCACTAGTGCATGGTCTAAGAAACAGACTATTGCAGAAAGCCATGCAGAACTGTAATTGTATGCTCACAGCATACAATTGCCTTAGTGTTAAGGACAGTTTTTATTTTACTGTTTGTTTTTTTATTCTTGCAAGTTCTCATTCTCACTTTTGTATGTCACTAAATGACTACACTTTACATTCCAGATTAGACAATTACTCATTAGTTCATGGTTTAAGAAACTTATGTGAACAACAATATAATGCTGGACTTTGCAGATGCTTATCTCATGCAAGTCAGTAGTTTTTCCTTTGTTTTGCAATTGAGCAGACTCAAACTGATGTTTCTGAAATATCCATATTATCAAATGTTTCAGAAGCATGCGCTCATTTTCAGAGATATTGGTTCTGTGGAATTTGTTGCAATTGTAAACGAAGACAAATACAAGAGTTTGATGTCTTAGTTGTTATAAACTGATCTTTACTGTCACTTATCAAAGGTTTTGTACTATTTTAATATTTCACGTTTTATGCTAACAGGTGTGACTGAGCACAATGAAGTTTAAAAATTTTGCAAATGTAAAGAATAACTTTTCTAAAATAGCAAGTGTCCCGTTGATACATTACATTAATGCAGACTTTATGTTGTTACTTCACAAGAATCACTACTGCTCCTAGAGTATTGGTCAGAATTTAATCTTCACCCAAACTGGGCTCAAGACCAAGTTCAAATTTATTGTTTCACAGGGAGCAGCCTTTGAGTTTTGATGGATTGTGAGAAAGATGAGCTACGTCACTGATTTTTCTGTTTCTCAGATGACTAAGATGGCACAATAAATGGTGAATGTTGGGTGCTCATGAGTAATTGTCTTGTCATGTTCTTAAAACAAACTTTCTGTATGAAATGATCAGATAGACTTTAATGGAATCTGTGGGTTTTTTTTTTTTTCTGTAAGCAACAGAAAATTAATTTAAAGGAATGTAGATATTTAAACCTGAGATCTAAGATAAACCTAACAGGTAGTTTTGTTGAAATGGATGTTAGAAAGCTAAAAAAAAAAACCCCAAAAAACTTAAGATGTTTAATACACATTTTTCTTTACATCCAGTCAATCAACTCTGATAATTAAAATGAAACTGATTTACAAGTTCACTCAGCTACCTTAAGGAGCTCAGTTAATTAATAAACTTAAATCAACTTAGCTAACAGATTATGTTAGTTAAGCTAAAATAGATTCCTAAGTTAAAAGAACTACTAAAGTATTTGAATTAACTAAAAAACCCAAGTCAACTGAACTAGGACAAGAGTTTAAACAATAGATTATTTTAATTTAGCTGAAAGGGTTTTCCCAAGTAGAAATGACAATTAAAGGAGTTGAACTGACTAACAAATCTCAGTCAACTAAACTAAGACGAAAGTTTAGACAACATGTGATTTTTCATTAAGATAACAATTGGTTGTGTTATAAGAACAAACTCTATTTCTTGACTTAACTTAAAATTTTAAGGCAGCCCTGTACCTGATATTTTTAAGTTGAAACAAGTTATATTTTACAGTGTTGGGGAGAAAAACAGGTGATATGCAAGGTTGAATACCTTTAAATAGCATTATAATACCCGTAGGTATTGCATCAAATAATATGGCATATTCTTTGGGTGTGGCTGGAAATTTATAGGTGTTTAAGAATTCTGAATAGGACATAAGCTGCCCATTAGGATTAAACAGCTGACTCACTAAAACAATCCGTTTCTCAACCCACCTAGAAAAAAATTGTTGAGTCTGTTCCCACAAACCTGCTAATTCTAGAGACTTATTCATCATGAAAGAAAACAAGACAGTCAGCGATCGATCGATTACTTGCGCAAGGGAGGCCTCATCTGTGTCCAGCACGAAAATGACCCCAACGATGGCCTCCTCTCGCTGCCTTTTATTGAGAGACAGTTCACACAAAACACAGCAAAGCAACGCCCACATAGTTCTAAGACAAGGCTTTGTATGTATATGTGTGAACCTCTATATGTAAGTAGGAATGTGTGTGTGTGTGTGTGTGTGTGTGTGTGTGTGTGTGTGTGTGTGTGTGGCCTCCTGCTGGGCAGGAAGCTTACATCAAAAAAGACCTTCACAAGGATGTTGCCTGTAATAAAAGACTACAGCCCCCCACCCAGAACCTCGAGAATCTGGGGAGGGGGACAGTGGAATTCCTTTCATCCTACAGTTAAACAATGTAGACATGGATGTGTCTGTGAAGGTTCTCAGTCATGAAGGGTTAGAAATGGATGGTAAGCATAAAAATGACAAACATTTAACAATTCACTCTAACAAAAATAATGATTTATTTTTATACACTATGTTCCTATTATTCCAAATTGAATATGTATGGGGTGTAAAGTTGTGTTTATATGTAAGGGACCAAGCTAATATAACTTGTTTGTGAAACATCGAAAGGTTTTCTGGAAGCTTATCTATAATCACAACCTAAGATAAAACTTAGACCACCAAACTTAGAGAAAATGTAGTGAGGAATAAAATTCCAAATGGATACCGGATTTTTAAGAAAATGTTTAGCCCAATTAATCTAATAAATGTATTGTTTAGAGTAGTAAAATCCAAAACATTGAGACCACCGTGTTCATAGTCATTCATCAATACACTTTTTCTGATGTAATGTGTCCCATTTTTCCAGAGGAAGTTGAAGAGTATTCGGTCAATATCCTTACAAGTTTTGCCGTCCACATGCAGAGAAATTGCTGCATAAGTCAGTCGAGACAGACCTTCTGCTTTTGAGAGCAATACCCTTCCTCTTAAACTTAAATCTCTCTGCAACCATTGATTTAATTTGGTTTGAGATTTTGTAAAATTCTGTCTTTTGGATCTTTGCAGATAATCAGACCTAAATATGTTGCTTCATTTTTAACTGTTATATTACAAATACTCTGAACATTACACTCTTTGACAGGTAATAATTGACATTTATTTAAGTTTAGGACCAATCCAGACCCTTTTGAGAAATCCTCTATTACATGTAAAGCAATTGGCACTTGGCTGGCATTTTTAAGAAAAATTGTGGTATCATCTGCCAATTGACTGATGACAATCTCTCTGTCTGCTATGTTTATACCTTTCACAGGGCTATACGAAATATGAGAGGCAAGAATTTGGGTGCAAAGTAAAAAAAGATAAGGGCTAATCGGACAACCCTGGCGTACCCCTCGATTAAGACTAAAACGAGAAGTGGTGCCATTTTTCATTCTAATAGAACTATTAGCATTGGAATACAGAGTTTTTATAGCTCTGCAGAAGATATCACCAAAACCAAATTTCTGAAGTGTAAGAAATATAAATTCATGCTCAATTGAGTCAAAGGCTTTATAGAAGTCCAGGAGAAGGATAAATGAGTCATCAGATATTAATGCTGAGTAGTCCAGAATATCCAAGACGAGTCTAACATTATTGGAAATGTGCCTGTTTGTCATAAAACCAGACTGTGTCTCGTCTACAATATCGTCCAAAATATATTTAATTCTTCTAGCTAGCAATAGAGCTAATATATTATAATCATTATTTAGGAGGCTTATTGGTCTCCAGTTGTCTATAAAACGTAGGTCCTTCTCAGGTATGGGAATTAAAGTAATAAGTCCTTGAGTAAGGCTGGGAGGAAGAGTGCCCCTTTCAATACTTTCATTATAAACCTGCAACAAAAAGGGGGCAAGCTGAGAAGAGAATGATTTATAAAATTCAGCCACCAGCCCATCTGTGCCTGGAGATTTGTTGATTTTAAGAAAATCAATAGATGTCAATATCTCTTTTTCAGTAATTGGACTGTCACAAAAAAGCCTATCAGCACTTTTAATCATTTCAACATTATTTACAGAGTCAATAAATTGGGTAGCGACCTTTGCATTATAATTGGATTCATACAACTTTGAGTAGAAATTACAACAAAATTGAGAGATAATTTTTGCATCATCACTGACCGTACCATTTATATTCAATTTATTAATAGTATTGGCTTTGGATCTATGTTTTTCTAAGCAGAAAAAATAAGCAGAATTCTGCTCTCCCTCCTCTATCCATCTTTTTCTTGAACGAACGAAAGCTCCTTCAGCTTTCTGGCGGTAAATCTCATCCAGTTTAGATTGAAAGGACCTAAGATGTAATCTATCCTCCTCTGAGACGTCGTCTGGTGGCAGTTGATATATTGCGGAAATTTGAACAATTAGATTTTCTTCTTCTGCTGCCCTTGACTTAGCTATTTTTGCCCCATACTGTCTCAACATTTTACTCGTCTCAAATTTAAAAAATTCCCAGTTTGTGCCATAGGAATTCTCAATATTAGCCTTGTGTATAAAGTGTTTCAACAGTCGTGTGATTTCAGATTTTACAATTGTATGGCTCAAAAGCGAGCTATTTAATTTCCAATATGAGGATCTAGTAATTGCAATAGTAGGAAAGAGTTGCAGGTTAATATATATTGCTCTATGGTCCGTAAGTGGAGTTGTAAGGATATTGACCGTGACACTGTCCTTTGATAGACTACTTGATATTAACCAGAAATCAATACGCGATTTCCTTAAACCAGAACGGTTACTCCAGGTAAATGATATATCATCAGGAAATTTGTCTCTCCAAATATCAGTTACATTAAATTTATCCATAAATGTTTCCAAGCTCAAATTTTTCCTAAAATGTTGTGCTGGGGGCCATCTATCTATAGTGTCATTCAGTGAAACATTAAAATCTCCTCCAATTATTAAGTTTGAACTGGGATATTTAGAGAGCCAAAAACTAATCCTTGTATCTAAAGAGTCAATTAAATTATCATTTTCAGGTTTGGTATTATAGCCATATAAATTGACAATTATGAAAATGGAGTGATTGTATTCTACTACCAGACAAATATAATGACCCAAAGAGTCACAATCTGAATGTAGAACAATACCTTCGAAGCTACCTTTGAGAGTTGTGACCCCAGCTGACCTCTCTGTGCCGTGCGAATACCAAACATCATTACCCCACTGAGACTTCCAGAAGTTCACATCAGCAGATACAGAATGGCTTTCTTGGAAAAAACAAAAATGACTTTTATATTTCTTAGCAAACAAAAATAAGGCTTTACGTTTACAGATCTGTCTCAACCCCCTGGCATTAAGGGAAACAATAGAAAATGACAATTAAGAAAACAAAAAATAAACAGCTAGAAATTTAAGGAACCAATATTGTGTGCTTAACAAAAAATAAACCTCACTAAGGGACCGAGCATTGCAAGGATGAAAATAACTCGGCAGAAATACACGAAATATTTTTTAGGATACAACTCAGGTGCTGAAACTTAAAGTGTCCTCACACTATAAATGAGGCATAGACTTAATGATCCAAAACACCAGAAGGATCAATGAAAAACAGTCAACCAAGTCTAAGCAACTGTGCAACATTGTAGGGACTTTTCTATTCCTTAGCTACCTCTCAGAATAGAATAGAATAGCCTTTATTGTCATTGTACAGGGTACAACGAAATTGGAGTGCCACTCCCTTGGTGCAAAAATACAATAATAAATATAAATGTAAAATATAAAAGGTACAATAAAACAAACAATAGTAAGTACGATATATACAGGATAGCAGCATTAATATAATGACAGTATGACAGTATGAATAGCAGCATAATATAATGACAGTGACAGTATGGTATGGCTAAGCAGGTTCAATTGTTTTTGTGCTTATCTGCAATGGTGATAGCTCTGGGAAAGAAGCTTTCCCTGAATCTGTTTGTCCTGGTTTTATGTGACCTGTACCGTCGGCCTGACGGTAATAGTTCAAACAGTTGATTGCTGGGGTGAGAATGGTCCTTGATGCTATTGCCAGCTCTGCTGAGGTACCGAGAGTTTGCAATGACCTCCAGGCTGGGCAGAGAGCAGCCAGTGATCTTCTGGGCTGTGTTGATGACCCTCTGCAGTACTTTCCTGTCTGCAGCTGAGCACCCTGCATACCATGTTGTTATGCCGTACGTTAGGATGCTCTCTATGGTGGCTCTGTAGAATGTCACCAGCAGCCTCTCCTCCAGGTTGTTCCTCCTGAGCACTCTCAGAAAGTGGAGACGCTGCTGGGCCTTTTTTACCACCACCGTGGTATTTGCAGTCCAGGAGAGATCATCAGAGATCTGCACGCCCAGAAACCTCATGGAGTGTACCCTCTCCACACAGCTCCCGTGAATGTACAGTGGGGCCGGGTCTGCTCTGCCCTTCCTGAAGTCCAAGATAAGTTCTTTAGTTTTCGTGGTGTTCAGTTGGAGGTTGTTAACTGAACACCACTCAGTCAGTCTGTTGACCTCATCTCTGTAGTCTGACTCATCCCCCCTTGAGATGAGTCCAACCACTGTGGTGTCATCCGCAAACTTTATGATGGTGTTTGAGAGATGGGTAGGGGAGCAGTCGGATGTGTAGAGCGTAAACAGGAGGGGACTCAGAACACATCCTTGTGGAGACCCGGTGCTGAGTGTGATGGTGCTGGACAGGTGGGGGCCGAGTCTGACAGACTGTGGTCTGTTTGTCAGGAAGTCTTTGATCCAGAGGCAGATGGGGGTGGAGAGTCTCATTCTCTCTCATTCTGAAGACGGGAAAACTTCTGTCCCATTAACAAAACCCCGGCATCCAACGTAATAGGCCTTTTTATTTTCTCTGCGAGCCTTCTCGATAATGGGCCACAACTTGCTCCGGCGCTCCCTCTCTTCTCTGGAAAGGTCCTCAGCAAACTTCAAGTCCCGGTTCTCCTTTAAGAATGGAGATGTCTTGGCTGCTTTCCACAGGCTATCTCTGGTTCTGCGGGAGATGAAGTGGATGATAATAGGTCTGGGACTGGTGTTGTTTGGAGCCGACCCGATGTACGGTGTCAATGGTGTCATGAAGTTGGTTTTTACATTCAGGCAACATGGCCTGACAAATCTCAACAGCAACTTTCCATGTATCCTCCTGTTGCTCTTCTTTGACACCAAACAGCCTGAGGTTCCACCGTCTGGAGTATCGCTCGAGATCTGTGATTCTTTGCTGGTTTTTATCCATACGCTCTTCCTCTTTAGAGATTTTCTGCTCCAAAGTGCCCACTCTGCATTTGACATCTTTTATCTCTTCACATGCAAAGTCCACAGTTTTTCTGATCCCGGCAATCTGTAGTGCAAGGTTATCCATTCTTTCGTTTATTAGTTTTGATAGAGTTTCAACAATATCCACGCTATCTACCTTTGAATGCATCGCTTTCTTTCTTTCTTTCACAGTTTCTCTGGTTTCCTGTTGAACTGTGCAGCTGTTGGGCGGTGCTGGAGGCGGTGCTAATGTGATGTCTAGCAGTTTAAAAAGCAGAGAGTTAAGCAGAGAACATCAGTAATCACTCCTCGTGGTCCCCCGGGTTCTCCGACTGAGATTTTAGGTTTTGTTGAGCCCGTTAATGCAGAGACAGCATGGCTGTGCTGAACCTGCTCCATCATGGACTCTTCTGGACTCTGCTGTGTGTCTTTTTTCTACTTTCTGCCTCTGAAGGTAATCAGATGTTACTCTTATAATACAGCTGAGCTTAACAATAGTTTTGTCTGACCTGATAAAACATGAAACATAAAATTTGGGATGATTAACAGTTAAAATGGTGTGTTTCATAAGTCAGTACCATGTTAGGCACACTGAACAAGATGTGTGCGGGTGAAGGAATGAGCTGATCCATGGCACCACAGAGAAAGAGTCTGCTTATAATTCATGTCTCAAAAGCATAAAAATTGAAGTCCAATCACAGGATTTTTCGTTTACAGTGTATTTGTTTGAAACCAGTAATAATTTTTTCAGTGGCTTTTAATATAAACCTGAAAGCTCACTAGTAGGTGCCGTTTGTCTAAAATAACTGCAGACGAAAACATCTGGAATATGTCAACAGTAAAACTGAAAACCTGGATTATAAAATATCAAATGTAAAATGCATCTGCATGCGCTGCGAGGTGTGATCAACAACAACAAACAGTTAGTCACATAAAAAGGGCAAAGACCTGTCAAATTAACAAGATGCAATGCATCTAGAAAGGTATGTGAAAAATTTCATTTCATTTCATTTACTCGCTGACACTGTGTGGGAAGATGTAACGCAGCTTGCGCTTGCCATGTTGTTTGTTGTTTCTTGTCATGCTGCGACTTTGAACAGTTCCGTTTGTTTGTTCCTGTGATAAGGTATTAAATATGAGATGATGATATTTATTTTAAGCAGTTTTAGGATTTTTAAAGTTCTGAGTACTCAAAAAAGACCCTCCTGGTGGTCCTACTTTAAGTGAAAAACTGACTCATTTTCATCTTTTCTTGTTTTTGCCGAAGAAGCGGATGGACCAGAAAGAATAGTTTTCAGAACATCGCTGTTTATAGTTGTTTTAGGTATAAAACAAATATAATACTGTTCAATATAAAGTGCCTTGAGGTGACTGTTGTTATGATTTGGCGCTATAAAAAATAAAATGTAATTGAATTAAATTGAATATCAGGAAAACGTAATCGGGGCTCCAACTGGAGAGATTGGTTTTGTAGATTTGTTTTTGTGTGGAATAATCCCCCCCCCCCACCACCACCCCTTTTGTACATTTGTCTTGTTTTTTTGCTACAAAATGTCAAACAAGCTTTCTTAGAAAAGCACGACTCACAAACTTTACGTCCTGCAGAAGCGACAAAAAAAGGACCGATGATTGCCCCTACAAATGTAAATCATTTATAAAACTATTAAACCCCATAAAAATATCTTAAATACTTGATTTGTCAAATCTTACTAAAAATGAATAAGTAAAAGTAGATGACAATTAACTAAAGTTCTTTAATTGTTAAAGGAATTTAATTAAAGATAGATCAAAATGTCACTGAGAAATAAATCTGTAAATAAAAGATGTGTTTACTTTGAAAACATGTCCAGCATCGAGTCGTAACTGTCTCTCGTGAAAAACACCAGCGTGATCAATTTCAGCATCCAGTGTGTGCTGTACTTCCTCTGGTTCATCAGAAGTCAGTGATCTCCACGTGTAGCTCATCGTGATAATCAAAACACTTTGAACCTTTATCCATGTTCCATATTGTTTCCTCTCTTTTAGAGCTAAACATCACAGCTGGACAGGACGTCACTCTGACATGTCGAGCTCCAAATAGCAACATCCAGATCACATTTGTAGAGTGGAGCAAAGCTGACCCGAAGGAAGAAGAATATGTCCTTATGTACCGGGACGGTCACTTTGTTCCAGATGGTCAGCATCCATCTTTTAAGAACCGGGTGGATCTGCAGGACAGACAGATGAAGGATGGAGACGTGTCTTTGATTCTGAAGGATGTGACGATTAATGACACTGGAACATACACGTGTTGCATCATTGTGGCAGGAACATGTCCCCCTATCAGCAACATCCACCTGAGTGTTGTTGATCCTCCAGGTGAGTGAGTAGAGTTGAGTGTGTGTGTGATCAGAGGTGAAGCTGCTTCCTGGTTGTTGATGTTTGTTTCTAAAGATGTTGTTGATGAGACTTTGTAGAAAGCAGCTGGTCTGAGTGATGTGATCAGAGTGCAGTAGATAATGTCTGACAGCAGTTTGAAGAGGAAATGGATTCTGTTCTGTTCTTCACTCATCACCTACCTGACAGCTGACACCTCACACCTGTTTCTCACCTGCAGGTCAGACAGGAGGAGACACAGAGGATGGAGGGAAGGAGGCTGGAGGGAAGAAGGATGGAGGGAAGGAGGATGGAGTCAGTAGCAGGCATCATGGACTGAGAGCAGTTCTGATTTTTTTTTGCTGTCCCTGTTGCTGCTGTTGTTGTTTTTTTGATCTACAGAACACATCAACATCAGAATCAGGATTCATATCAGCCTCAGGCAAAGCAGCAGTCTGTTTGAAATGTCTCTGCTTTTTCAGGTGATCTGTGAGTTTCCATCTTAGAGGTGACACTGGGCATTCAGGGTAAAGACTTGAATAATAAGAATAAGAAAAAGGATAAGAATAACGTTATTGTTAATACTGAAGTGGCTCTCATACATGGCATCAGCCTCAGTCATGTGACCTTCAAAATCAGTTTCCTGTTCCAGTCTTGAAAAAAGTCAAATCTGACCCAGTGACTAAATGAAACTATGCTTGTTATATATAATGTGTAAATGTAAGTATTTATATTTGTATAGTATTTATTTACTCACAAAAATACAGTTTTTCCTCTCCTGTTGTCAAGTGTTTAGTCTTACTCTGTCCTGATCTGACCCACGCTGTGGTTTTTACACTGTAAATGAAAAAGTTAATTAACTGATGCTTGTGTTTTGTAATCAGATGAAGTTTTTTCTAAGTATCTGAAAGTATCTTGTAACCCGAGAAACAACCAGCAGCTGTAACCTTTAAAAACAGCTGCTGTAAACCTTCACGGCTCTCAGAGAGTGAGACGTGTTTTCTTGTGGATACTTGTTCACCGTGAGTCATGGTTAAAACAAGCTGCACACAAAACACTCTCACATTTTGTCTGAGTGCAGCTTTTCTGACCAAGAGTTTGTCTGTCCTTTGATAAATTTCTGTTCAGAGAATCTGAAATATTATTTACAAGAACTATTACAGTGGAGTCTGAACCCACAGTTTGTGGAGCTCTGCAGCCAGATGTGTACAGCTGTTTCACTGAGAAGAGAAGAAGATAAGCACATTTTCTATCTGTTCACATTTGAGAAAATGAAGTTTACACAACTTACACTCTCATCAGTGTATGCTTGATATTTCTTTCAGTGTTTGACCTTAAAAACATGAATTTAACTTTGTTCTCAGAGTGGTAGGAAGAGGTTTGAGCTCTACATGTTTATTATTATAGGTATGAGGATGAATATCCTCTGTTCAAACCCAAATAATTATCTGTCTGTAGATCCAATCAAGTCAGTTTTGTGCCTAAACTGTCGCCAGGGTCTTTCCAGCCACTTTCACTATGTGCAATCAATAATTGGTCAGTTTACAACTAACTGTAAGTAGTTGATTGCAGCAGCATCCACCTCTTAAAGCGTGGTCTGGTGCTGCCATCTAGTGACACTGAAGAGCTCCAACCACTGATTTTAGGATCATTCTGAGTCACTTGAACTGCTGCATGTAACTTTAATTTCTTCTTATCTATGTTTAAAACACTTAGAGCACATGGGGAACATAGACAGATACATCCATACTAAAACCATTGCATGCACAGATGAGAAGAAGAAGGAACAAAGGGTAATAAAGGAAATATCTTTAATAGAAATACACCCGTGTATCCAAACTAGTACAGCTCTAGTTGACTCAAGTGTAACTTAAAACCATATCATTCAATGATGTGTATAAACACATATACACCTTGTACATTGTTCAGAGGGAATGTGGAGCCTGTGAAATAACAAACGTATGAAAATCACAAATAAAATAAACCAACACAAGAAAAACATGGTTGGTTTTCTTTTTAATGTGTTGTGAAACAAAGGAGCCTCAGATTTTTCCTGTTTTATGAATTCATGAGCTAACGGTCCTGTGACTTCACTGTTCAGACAGCAGATTGTTCTTTGTGTTTTACCTTCAGTTACTTTTGATATTCGTGTTATAATCTGTTATTACAGGATGAGATGAGTGAATGTTTTTCATCCCTGGGAGGAAATTTACAAAATACGCAGCACACCTCCAGATTTGAGTGATGAATATTCACTTTATACTTAACACTGGGTACACCCATTCAACTGCTTGTAAATGCAAACATTTAACTTAGCATATTTATTTAATGTTGGTGACTTCTTGTTTGATGGCAGATACTCCCTTCACGCTGGCCAAAAAGGCTAAAATGACCAAAGAAAAAGTGGAAAACAGTTAAACATGAGAGGTTTTTGGACAAAATTTGTGTTTTTTCCATTGTTTAAGCACTGCTTCCAGCCAGGAGCGATACCATATATGCCCTATAGCTGCAGAAAAGGCTAACATTGTTATCTTTTTACAAAAAAAACAGCTGAACATGAGAGGTTTTTGGACCAATTTTGTGTTCTCCATTCTTTAAGCACCGGTTTGAGCACCGTTTAAGCACCGGCACCGTTTCAAAAGTACCGGTTTGGCACCGGTATCGGATAAAACCTAAATGATACCCATCCCTAGTAACGAGTAATCTAACTAATTACTATTCCTATCGTTACAACGCCGTTACAGTTACTAACAAGGAAACGCGGTCCGTTACTATTTTTCAACAAACAGACGGTTGAAGCTGTGTTAAGCTTACCGCATCTTATATCAGTTGCAGGAAGTAGCTGTAAGTAATCTGGACGCTACAGCTTTAAGCAGCTGTGCGCTCCCGCGGACGGTAATCACGATCACTGTCTAGCACAACACCTGGAGCTCAGGGGGCAAAACAATCACATGAGTGCTGCTGTTTGACTGAGGAAGAATAAAGTAGTCGTGGTAAGTCAATCACATGACCACTTAAAGACAAAGCAACAAGGTGATATATACCAGTTTTTAAATTGTGTCAATAGGCCACGTAAAACCAGAGTCATGATAAACAATATATACGCGGCGTTTTTTCCTCAATAGTTTCATCATGTTTACTGTCTAAGGACAGCGCTAGCAAGCACTCTCTGCTTATGAGCAGGGAAAAAAAAGGGGGGGGGGGTTTACGAGTGACAGAGAGTAGAAAAAGAAGGAGAGCGAATTTTGAGATGTAAAAATTCGTGTTTGGAGTGTGTAGTTAATGTGTTGTCTTGTGTAGTTAGTGTGTAGTGTTGTGGATAGTTTTGTGTTGTGTGTCAGAACAATGAGGCGACTGCTGTCTCCAGGTAGAAACAGCAGTGATACACCTGCTGCTGTCAGACCTGCAGGTATCAGGCTGTGATGTTTTCCTTTATAGTGGACAGAAATTATATTTTGGAGTGGCACAAATAATTTGTGGCATCTTATTGAAGAACAGCTGATTGTTCTGTAAATAGTTTGAAATGGTTATTTTTAAAAAGGGTAAAAGGTAAATGGATGCAAATAACTTTGTTGTTTGCAAAACTTGTGCATAGGATTTTAACATTGACAATTTATATTTGCATTTAAAGTTATGAAATATGATTCATTAAAGATGTTTGTGGTTGTTACAGTAAAAAATATAACTTTTTCTACTCTGATTTTATGTTTTTTGTCTGATTTTAGATCAATTGTGTTAACACAGTATGTCAAAATGAAAACATAACTGTAAATTCAGACACGTGAGGTTGTGCTGAAAAGAACGATACCAAACAGGTAAATCGTTTTTAAAGGTAAAATGTGGAGGGAAAATTAAAAGTAGTTAAAAATGGCCAATTATACCCTGGACCCCAGAGGGTTAAGCAATAGTAACTTTTGCTAGTAATTAGTTACTTTTATAATATTGTAACTCGTATACTAACTCAGTTAGATACTTCTTCAAAAAAGTAACTATAACTAATTACTTTTCAAAGTAACTTGCCCAACACTGCTTGTTATACTTAAAGTAGATGTCAAAGCAGGAAGTACCTTGGTTTAGTGACTCTGTCCCTGAGAGTTTATGAAACTTTACAGCTGTCCAGAAGTTTGGCACTTCTTTCTGAACTTAACACAAAGTAAAGTGCACACAATCAGCACAGCTAATAATAATAATAATGCTGCTGCTGCTGTCAGGACAATTATAATAATCTTCCAGTCTCTCTCTTCTTGTGGTGGTGAAGTTGGTCTCTGAGTTGTGAGCTGATCAGCAGCTGCTGTAAAAGACATGAAAATATTTATTTGTACAGAAATAAAATAAGAACCATCAGGATGTTTGACATGAACAACACATCATGTTTTTCAGTTATAAATCACAAACATGGCAAATAAAAGTTGAACAGACCAGTAAATATAAAAGTGATCATTCAGTTTTGACTTGTTAAAACTTACCAGTGACGTTGAGTCTGCAACTCGCAGAGCTGAAGCCATAATCTGTGTACACATTACATCTGCATTGTCCCGAGTCCTCAGTCCTGAGTCTGCACAGCTGGAGTCTGATTCGTCCTTCTCTGAGGGCGTCTTTGTCACTCTGAACTCGTCCTGAAAACTTTTCATCCTGAGACTCTGAGACTTCAGCACCATCATGGACACGATACAGGAGTGAGGATTTATTACCAGTTACCAGGTCACAGTAGATGTTTAGATATGTGGGGGATCTGCCTGTTTCTACTGTGAACGTCCACTCCAGTGTGATGTTGTGGTTCTCCTCTGCCTGATAGGAGGTCTGAGTCACATTCACTACAAATGATCCTGCTGAGGAGACAGAGAGAGAGAGAGAGAGAGAGAGAGAGAGAGGAGCAGACACTCTGAGGACTGGAACAAACCTGTTGTTGTGGTTTTAATTTTAATTTTATGAGGTCCATGAATTTCAAAAACGGGTTGTTAATGTGCTCTCTAAATCTGGCTTAACAATGCAGATGTTTTCTGATCTTTACATTTAGGTTGATGTGAAGTTTTACACGTGTTACCCCAGGCTTCACCACTCTCTGTTAAGATTATTCTGATTTATCACCTCCAAAATTAAAGATAAATAATCACAGACATGAATTTAGAGTAGTTTCTAAAAAGACAGAAGAACCTTTGCTTTCAGTGATTCACAGGTCATTACTGTCTTTGCACATGTGCTCCAACTTCACTCAGAGGGACATCAGTGAGCTCATGTTAATTGAACAGAGTTGAGGTGATTTAAGGAGTGATAGTTGAAGTAAATGTAGATTTTCAATTACTAGAAATGTCTGATGGATGAATCAATAATAATAAACCTTTACAGCAGTTTGTCCATGTTTGTCTGACACCGCTTTAAAGTGAATGACAGCACTAACTGCTCCCTCCGCAGGTGAGGATGAGTATTGCAGTTATAAACGGTTACAGCAGACTCTTCTCTTCACAGCTTCATTATACAAACTGTTATGTAAACGTGTGTGAGTTCATTTAAAAACTAACATCCACTTTCTAACATGACAGAAGAGGTTTGCTGACAGGAGACCTGCGTCCTCTCTGTGAGCAGCTGAAACTAAAGCAGCTCTAACATCTAACAGCGGGTAAGAAATAAATCGATAGGATTTTTTAAAACTCACCTGCACAGATAAACCCCACGAGGCAGACACACAGTAAAGTCCAGCAGAGCGACGGAGATGTTACAGCAAACATGTTTCATTAGGCACACTCAAAGTGCACGATACCCATTAGAGGTTAGTTAGCGCTATTTTTTATAAAATCCTTTACCACGCCCATGACAGTGATCAATCCCACTGACTCGCTGACACTGGCTGTGACGACCGGGGGGAGGAGTTTCCGTGACACGTTCCCGCCCGCTGCGCAGATAGGGGACTGCCATATACAGTGAAAAAAAATAAAATAAAAGCTGCATTCTAACTGGAGGCCTCCAGATGGCGATTGCTGTTGTTGTACAAACTCCCAGCAGTTTATTTGTTTCTATCGTTGGTGGCACCACATCTAAAACACCGGAACACGATCACAAAACAATTAACGCACAAGCATAAATTAGGGCGATGAGTTTATAATGTAGGTTATGTGGTATGCTCTACAAAAAATAAAGTCACGGGAGGAGGAAGGTGATCCTGGGAGCCAGTGGCTTGTGGATATTTGTGTCGGGAAGTTAAAAGTAGTGATGGGTAGATGAGGCCTCGTGAAGCGTTTCAGCACATTCCCCAAACTGTATCGATACTGTGTCGACACAGTGTTGCTGTTTTGCTCCATACTGACACCTGCTGGACCTTAAATATCATTGCAGGCAACTTACTTGAGACTCACAACAGACACTGATTCAATGACCTAGTCATACTTGTACACTGTAAGGTATTGTACTTTCCATGGAATCATTTTATATCTTTTACATTTCAAATATTGTAGACATCTATAAAATATATTGTGAATGACACTAAGTGAAAATTAAAATGAAAGTATTGTGAATGTAATATTACCCATTTGACTCAGAGTTTATTATAAAATTCTATTCAGAAAAATAAGTTTATCCAGTGTTTTTGCATCCAGTCTATTGCGTTTTTTCACACCATTTCCCCAGCTTTGGAAAACTCACAGGCACAGATGAAGCTGGGGTACACAAAAACTGTAAAGCCAGGTGGAAAAAGTTCTGATAAGATGTCTTCCTATTCCCCCAGTACCTTAAAGGATTCTCTGATCTTGGAATGTTTCTCTCCGACACTCTCCACAATAGTAAGGGGTTGGCAGTCCTTTATAATAAAATTCAGGACTGCCTGGTCCAGAACAGTCTTCCTAGATGCTTGATTTCAAAATAATAAAACACATATTAATAAAAAAGAATGATGATAAAGCTGTTCAGTGTCAATATAGGCCGACCTGTGATCATTCTCGGTGTGTTTGTCTCCTCATTTTCATGTTTGGCTCTGTAATGCCTAAACATTGAGGAGGAGCTTTTGTTTGTGTAAGAAAGCGCCGCAGAACAGATGCGACATTTAACCTGCATAAAATGAAATAAATAATTTACACTGCAGGTCACATTGCTATTTTTCCTATTCTGATAGATTACACTGAAACAAAGACAGACAAACAGTTACATTATTTGCAGTTAAAAGATCAAAATGATCCCACACAGCAGAAACATTTCTTTTTCTTTTGGGCTCCATTTTGTTATGGAGAGATGTGTATTTTTTTTTTTTTTTTTAATCTTTGCGAGAGTAATTTCGTATTTTTTTGGTGGCGACTCATTCCGTTGACAGATGCGGATGCGGTACCTTTTAAACACAGTTTGGCGCGTTGGCAATGAGTGATACAGCAGCTGTATCAATCACGTGACTTTTTCTTAAAGCGACGCACGCACCGATACAGGCTTCGCTCTGTGAGCTTGATACATGCGTCGGTGCGTCAGTGTTGCAGGACCCATCACTAGTTAAAAGAGTTTCTTGAAATTTGTGCACAGTTTTGGCCATTTCTTTGTAATTTGATGCAGACGTATCAATAATCTGATTGGTAGAATTTGTTATGAAAGGTCCTCTCAAATTTCTCCTCACAGACAAATGGTAATCAATCTCAATATTCACACAAAGAAACTTTTTAAATGCCGGAGTACAAAAATATAAAAGGGAAATTAGTGACAGTTTCTTTTCCCCCAACGCTTGTTTATTATGGTCTGTTTAAATGGGGGCGTGATGTGTGCATCTCTCTATCCCTGACTAAGTGACTGTATCTCCTCTCTCTTCATGCAGAGATCTTATTTCCTTGTCTGCCTTTGACCACAGGATTCATTCTTTGCCCGTACCTCCTCTTGAAAGAGACGTTGCTCACTGACAACATTTTTCTTCCTACTTTCTCTTCAGGTCAGATTGCAGCTGAATTGTCTCAGCAGATGGCAGCACAGGCCATGATTGAACCAGCAGTCAGATTAACCGGGCGCTACATACAAACATTCACTTTTCCTAAATCAGCTGAACTAACTTCTGCTTTCAGGTTACGTCACACCTGTCACCGTGTGCCATACTATTATATTATTGGCAGCATTGTTCACTTTTGGTATTTCAACAAAAACAAATAAAAACTTCCTTCATAGACTGATTGACCGTTAAAGAACACCTCCAAATATCAGACTCAGAATTATGAATTTTGAATCCATGGAGGATTTATATTTGTAAAACTTTCTCAGAGCTCCAGAAACTGATTAACATATGAGGGACTTCCTGATTTAAAGTTTGTAGGTCAGGGAGAGGAGTTCCACCAGAGGGCGCTTTAATACAAACAGATGTGGCTCTGAAACATTTGAATTCAGGTTTCTTGGGAAAGAGTTTATACATATACACCGATTAGGCATAAGATTACAATCAAATGACTAATATTGTGTTGGTTTCTGCTCTGCTCAAGTTATTTAGAAGCTACTTGTTTGTTTTCTCAGGTGTCCTGCTGGATCAGTGCCAAACAGCAAACATCACTCCTGTTCATGAAACACAATGAAACACCAGATTATTATCTGCACAATCATTTAAAGCACTTGTTGAAAATCTCTGACAGACCAGAACTGGTGATCAGTTCAGATCACCAGCAGTTTTCTACAGTTTAGTGCATAATAGTGTTCAGTGCAGTACTGTGGTGAAGTTTACAGTGATGCATTATGTCAGGTTTAAAAAAAAGTGTAGCAGCTGTCAATTTATATTAACTGTGTGATGGTGTTTAGTTTCACTATCAGAGGCTAATTTAAATCTGACTATGGTGGAAAATCAGCGATTACAGCTGTAAACATCTGTTTGTATCATGTTGAATTTCAGTCGTGTAAAATCCACAAAGAGCAGCAAACCTCTGAGTGTGTCGCACGGTGTTTCATACATCTTGTGACAAACGGTGTCACTAAATCATCCGTAGCCTGTGCGGATCATTCCCTGTCAGACAGCAGAGGAAAGAAAATCAGCCTGAATCAAGAAGCTGCTTTCAGCACAGAACAAAGATGAGGTCACACAGCTCCAAAAAGTCACATTATAGTTTTAAAATGGCCAATTTTTCCTGAATTAAGAGTTTCTTTAATTTTATAAGATAATACAATATTTCATTTGTTACAGTCTTAGTGCTGATGGATATGAGTGTGAATTATTTTCTTTTTTCTGCAGTTATAAACTCACATCTGGCAGCTGATGTCACAAGCAATATTTAACCCTTAAAAAAATCAAATTTTTACTGGTAAACAAAAAGACGTGTACCCACACTGAAAGTATTTGCAGCCTTTTTTCTTTTATTTTTTAAAAATAGTCAATTGACTTAACCAGAAAACCCCACAATAACAAATCTCCCTAAACATCTGTTCCTGAAAAATTCAAAGAAACTGTGCAGGCTTACTTAATCTTTCCACTCAAACACAGTTATGTGTTTGAGTGGAAAGATTGTTATGGTTGTTGTTTAATTCCTACAGCATTATTTTAAGTAAATAATCTCAGCTGCTCTTGTGTGCTAAAGCTCCATGTTTGATTTGGCAGTTTTAAACTAAATACCCATCCTGACACAATCCCAGAGAGGTTTAGTGTCTATAGCTGGAATCAAACCAGCAACATTTCAATGCCAAGCATGAAGCCACATTTATATTAAGTTATAAGCAAAACAAAATAATTTTATCACATGCCATTTAATTGTTTTGCAAACAGCATCTGTCTACAAAGAAAGGTGCTCTGATGCTTCCAGTCAGCAGAACGGACCAATCAAGTTAACCAACCAGAGGAAATCTGCTGCTGGTGTTGAATAAAGTTCCTCATATGTTCCTGTTACTACATCTACACAGAGACAACAAGCTGAGAGCAGAGGGTGGAGGAGTAGACAGTTAAAAGTGACACAGACATCTGAATAAAAGAGGCTCCGTACCTCTGACTGACTGGAATCGTGACAAATGTTTGTTGGGTGTGTGCATCTATTCTGTGTGTTTACTCTGTTGTATTTCCTCATTGCTTCAGCTCATCATCATCATCACCACACAGTCATTGTGAGTCTCCTTCATGGTGAAGAGGATTCCCATGGGCCTGTTGTGGATGTTTGCTTCTTGGTGTGATCAGCCATTGTTAGAGATCAACAAACATCAACATCATCCTGCACTAACAGTAGTAAAGGCTGCAGCCATTGGACTGGTGGACAGTTCTAAGTATTTGGTGGTTGTTTTTGATAAGTTTCTGTCCTTTGAGTCACACTTTGATGCTACAGTGAAAAAAAAGGCCCAACAGTGACTGTACTTTTTAAAATGTTTTATCTGAAATGATCCTTTTAAATAAAATTTCTATTGGATCTGTTTTATAATGTATATAATATATAATATTATATATAATATTGTCCATTATATTTTTTTTAATATATGGACAAAATAAACTATTTAAACTTACAGCATGATAAGAAGTAATTTCATGACATCAAGCAAACAAGGGCATGAGACAATCTGCATGTTCATATAGTTCAAAAACGTCCCTCCTCTGGTTTCAGCAAAGGGTGGAGATGATACAGAATGGCGTGGGTGTGGTGGGGTGGGGGATTATTGTTCAAATCATTCTGTCAAAGGGGGGAGATGATTCAAATAACTGTTGTGAAGGCATGTCATTGGCAGAACCTGATCACAAATATGGACACATAGATGATCTTATTTTCATTTGATGCCAACAAATCTAACATTCCTGCTCAGTGTATCACTCCTGTCATATGTTAGCTTCATAAAGTGAAAGCAGCAGAAGGAAATATAACGCTTATGATGTCATAGTTAGTGACAGATGTGAGACTTACTTTAGCTGTTCATACAGCTACTACTCTACTGGAGTTTTTTTCAGTTAGTTTGATATTAGTGGAATAAAGGCAGTTCAAATGAAACAAAGGAGAGACAATAAGTGTTGTTATCTTTACAAGTTTAGAGAATCTCATAGAAGATGTGAGATCAATGCACAGCATGGAGAGCACTGGCACCAGCATGTATGTACATCTGCAATCAAAGTCTGGTAAAAATGTTTCCTGCAACCTTTAACCTAAAAAACCTTCAGCTTCCTCATCAGCTCCTGGTACCTGGTAATTGAGATCACCAGGTATAGTAAATTTTCATATTAGTAGGATTGTCACACACACACACACACACACACACACACACACACACACACACACACACACACACAAAGTGGGAGAAGGGAGACAGAAAAGAAATCACAAAATTGGGTGGCTGTAGAGCAGGTCATCTACTGATCAGAAGGTTGGTTGTTCGATTCCTGGCTTCCCCTGCCAAATATCCTTGGGCAAGATACTAACCCCAAATTGCTCTCCGATGCATCCATCTGAGTATGAATGTGTGTGAATGTTAGCTAGAAAGCATTTAGAAAAATGTGCTTGTGCGAATGGGTGTGAATGGTGAATGTACAAGTTGTAGTGTGCTCAGAAGAAGTGTTTTACTGGCACGTGTTGGTGTTGTTCCCAGATGATCATACTAAATTATGTTCCAGGATCAACATTGCAAGTGACCAATCAGAATGTTGTGACGTCATACTTTTGCGACTTCGGGAAAAATCGCTGTAAAACAAAAAACTGTACTTAAGCTGTGTCAAAGAAACCGCCTCTGTCTGCCGATCAACGGCCCCTGACCCTAACCCTTTAATAAATGGTAAGCAGAATTGATATTGTCCTTGGAACATTGGGATTTCATAAATGCACGAATGGCTTGGCACGCAAAAGAATAACGTCACAACAATGTGATTGGTCACTTGCAATGTTGAACCTGGAATGACATTTTCATGATGCTCTGGGAACAACACCAACACGACAATATCAGATCATCCGTTATACTGAGTGAAAAAGTCACCCTTTTTTCTTTTTAATAAGACATTATGTCTGCTAAAGAGGACGCTCACTGTTCTTTGTTGAAGCCACGGGGATAGGGAGGTGTAGCAGAGGTTTAGAATATCTTCAAAGGATAAATTGTCACAATTTGCATCTCTATGATGTGTTGACCTTCCTGCATAGTATCACAAGAGCACTCATGTTCCCTTCATTGATAGCATGCAACTAAATCAATTACTCCAGCTGCTCTTCCAGGAATGAAGCATAGGCTGAAAACCCTCCCTCTTCTTCCTGCTCTTAAACATAGCACCTCTCTGTCCACATGTTTCCTCATTTCCACGCCATCACTTCTCAAGTTGAAGTTGGGTGTAGCCAACATGTGGTGACATGCAGTGGCGTCGTTAGGCCTATTTTAGGGGTGCTGAAGCCTCCCTAAACTATTCTTAAGCCCCCCTAAATAATTTGGTTTTTTTCTTTTTCGTTTTTTTTTTTTAACTTATTCGATTTTTTTAAATTTTTTTTACAGAACTTGCAGACAAATTCAATATAAAGATGCAGGAATATGAGTTTAAAGAAATAATAATATAAACCTGTCGCTATTCACATAAATATGATCATAACTCGGTTGGTCCCTTTCACTTTACACTGTTAAGGTAGCGTCAGTGCTTCGTTATCTAGTCCGTTCCAGTTGTTCACAGGGGATATCCACATTACTGAAAATCCAGTCCTCGTTTTCACTGCTACTTTACACTCCGCTGTATACACCTGCGGACATACTAGCGTACATGCTGCAAACAGCAAGAAATCATGGATATATGCAAGTTTTTCAAGAAAGTAAGTCTTCATCACTGGCTGGTAGTAACTAGGGATGCACCGATACCGATACTGGTATCGGGTATCGGGGCCGATACTGTAAAATGTGTGCGTACTCGTACTCGTAAAAGTTAACCGATACCATGAACCGATACTAATGTAGCCCGGAAGGGAATTTGGAAGTGGATACTCATAATTCCCATGGACTTAAACGCCACGGTAACATAAGGCGTTCACAGTTGATGTTATGTGATGTAACTCTACCCTGAATATAATTTGCCCTGTAATATGTCGCAAGGTAAATACAGGTAATTAGAGCAATCAAACTGTTATGTTAATCATAAAAGTATTATTTTATGGTATGTAACTCTGAAGGGAGTTAAAATATTGTTCAGAGTTCTAATTTTCTGGAGGCCTGTGAAGGTAGCATAAAACGGGACCTTGCATGGGGAGATGCACGAGGTTAGCTGAACCAAAGTGAGAGACTCGGCTAGTTTTACTGAGGTTAACCAGCACAAAAGAGTGTGTGGCTAGAAAGCTGACCGTGTGAGAGCTTCACAACAGAGTGTGGGTGAAGTGACTTTTTGTTTCAACGGTCGCACCACCGTGGAAAACTGTGTTTCCAGCTACGACCGCCGAGGCTAAAGGCTAGCCCGGACTGCTTGGCTACGCCAAGGAGGCAGCCGCTATGGACTGTCGGAGAGCTGGACAGTGACTCGCTAACGCGCTGTAGCAGAGACAGCATCGGGTCCGCAGGGAGTGGATTTAGTGTGGGACTGGTGCACGGCGACCTACCGATCAGCTGAACTGTAAGTCAGACTTTTGTGCTCTTACTGGGGAGAAGAGGATTTAACTCCATCGTCCGGCGTGAGCAACAAACAGGCCTGCAACAAGTGTGAATGTGAGTGTGTGGAGCCCATGTGTGAATATTGTATGTTTAGTGGATTTATATAACGTGTTTTGGAGTGTATATTAGTGAGTCACTTACCAAAAGGTGATAACATAAGTTGGGTTGTTTAATATAATTTGAAAGGGAATTATGTCATTTATACAGTGTATTTCATTTGGTTAAGGAATTGGAATATCATTTGAGTTTAAAAAAGGGATGTGTTGTACAGTATTTGTCTCTGCCCTTACGTTCAGTAAACGTTTCGTTTGTGTTAAAGAGTTGTCTGGGGTCGTTTCTTTACTACTGGTTAAGTTTAACGTGTGTGGTAGAAGTATCGGATTTTGTACTCGGTATCGGCAAGTACTCAGATCCAAGTATCGGTATCGGATCGGTTTGAAAAAATTGGTATCGTTGCATCCCTAGTAGTAACAATTAGTTAGCTTCAGCTAACAGCAGAGAGTCCCATGTAATTAATGAACCAGGTGCTCCCATTTTGATAAATAAAAACCTGGCTAGTGCACTAAGTTAAATTGTTAGCATAATGTTAATTTCTGTCACTCGTTTTAGCTCTGAAAAATCGAGCTGAGCTCATTCAGGTATCATCAGTGGAAATAATAATAATCACTCCTCCATCCCTATTAACCTGTAGGAGTCAGGGCAGAAGCGAGTGAGAGAGGAGAGACCTCTGCTGGAGAGGTGAGTCAAAGATTTCACAGGATGGAGTCATTTGTGATGCAGACAGTCTGATTAGAATTTTATGGAACTCAATATGGATATGAAATATGAAACATTTCAGTCATGGTACAACATATAAGACCTGTTTAACTTGAGCTTTTATTTAGGAGAGTCAAGGTTAGAAAGCAGATAGAGCAAAGATATGTATATATAAGTCAAATTAGCCTGACTCACATATTTTTGAGGGTTCTATTTTAATATTACTTCAATTCAAGTAATTTAGTTATATTTTTCAGGGCTTTAAATTACAACCATTTTAGTCACATGCGTGCTCAAAATGTAATGTTTGTAACTTCAAAATATTTGGGAGCAACAAATTACTGTGGCGTGTGAGCAGAAGTCATGATATTAGCAATTTACATTACAATTCAGTATGTTTTAATGTATCTTGAAGGGTGAGGCACAAGGAGAGGCTGAGGGAGAAAAAGGTCAACAGGCAAGTTCAAGTCAGAGAGAGCAAGGAGAGACAGAGGAGCTGCAGCAAATGGATCGAGAGGCAGAGGAAGATCAAGTTATTACAGAAAGAGGAGAGCAAACAGGCCAAGAGAGGGAAAATGATGAAGCAGCTGCAGCAACTCATTCTACTACAGGGTTTGATTTAGGTGACAAAGACACAGGGCCCAGACAGGTGAAGCTGAAGAGCTATCCACATGATACTTTTGGTACACAGAAGCGAGCATTTAACCACAGCTGGTTTGAAAAGCACAACTGGTTAGAATATTCTGTCAACCAGAATGCAGCTTTCTGCTTCCCATGTAGAGTGTTTGGCAAAAACATCAAACATGATAGTTTGGTCAGTGATGAAGGTGAAGACAGCCCAAACAGAGCTTTTACGTGCGTGGAGCTTTTGAAGGAGTTTGATCCTTTTCTTCAAAAACATAATCCCCCATCAAATGCACAGTATATCTCGCCAACATCCCAGAATGACATGATTGACTGTTGTGCCCAGGAAGTTACTAGTGTCATTGTATCTGAAATGACAAAGTCTAAAGTCTATGCCATCATGGCAGATGAGGCAAGGGATGAAAATGCAGAGCAGTTAGCTGTTTGTGTCAGGTATGTGTCAGAGGGGGCAGTGAAGGTTTCCTTGCACTTGCAGAGATAAAATCATTTGATGCCCAGTCCATTGCAAATGAGATTCAGCAGCAGATCCAAAACTATGGTCTTGCAGAGCTTAAGTGTGTTTGTGCACAAACATATGATGGTGCAGCCATTATGAGTGGCTCCACTGGAAGTGTACAAGCACATTTTAGAAGGCTCCATCCTGAGGCTGTCTATGTGCATTTTTATACTCATCAACTCAACCTGGTTTTGTGCAATACTTGCAAGGCTGTCCCAGAGGCTGTGGAGCTTTTCAGCTTGTTGGAGTGTGTGTATTCTTTCTTCAGCACCTCCCTAGTCAATCAGCATAAGTTCATGGAGACTCAGGCAAAGCTTGGATTGACAAAAACTGAGCTTGTGCAACTTTCAAACACTCGCTGGCCATGTCAGTTGCAATCAATCAGTGCAGTTCTTGCGACATTGCCTGCCATTTTGGAGTGCCTTTCTGCAATTGGATCTCCCATAGCTGTTGGTCTCAGAGCAAAGCTCTACAAGTTCTCAGCAGTCTATGCACTACTGATGTTTCAGTCGATTCTGTCTGTAACCGAAGGACTCCAAGTTCCTGCAGAAAGAGACTTTAGACCTGGCAGAAGCTTTTATCTGCAAACAAGCTGTGTGTGACGCACTTAAGGGCAAACACTCAGATGCATTTGGCTGCGTCAAACAATGGGTCAGAAAAGACTTCACAGACTTGCAGTCATGTCTATTGAAAAAGACACGCTTCAGCATCTGAGTCACAACATAGTGATTGACCGAGTTGCCACTCTTAAAAACAGACCTCATTCTTTGATGCTTCCACCCACCAAGTAACTGGTGTATGCAGCCATAAAAATTATGTATTTTTTTATTTTAAGTTTTTTTCTTGTTATTGATGCAGCAAACACATCTCCTCTGTTTTCTTGTTGTACTGTATTATAAAACAGATGGAAATAAAACAATAGATCAATTGGTGGCCTAGGATGTTTAATCGGTCCAAAAAAGTAGTAAAGCAATTTCTCAGTCTTTTTCTGTTTGTGAAATTTTGTGCTCATTCACTACATTTGTTCATATCGTGTGCATCTCTTGGGGGCTAAGCCCCCCTGTTCTTAAATCCTAGTGACGCCCCTGCACAACAACATTCTCCTCAATGTATTATTTAAAAACAACCCTTGATAAAGTAGAACATCTTATTGATAGAGGAGAACGGGAGCAGGCCAGCATTTCTCTGCACTGCAGCCAGGTCCTGCATCTCTTTAACTTTAACTAATAATGACTTAAGGAATTTCTCTGTAACTTCATTGCCTAGAAATTGCATTCGGTTTATATTTATTAACACACTACAAACCACTGGCCTTTTAAACAATTCATTAAAAAGTCTATACTTGACCCAGCAGATGGATTTAGAGTTCAAGCTTCTTTAGTGATAAAGGTTATAATTAGGATTTAAGTGACCATGCTGGAGACAAACAAGAAAAAAGCTGGTCCTGCTATGGGCTGAACCATTTGTTGATGGTGGAGGGGGTGGGGGGGACACTATGCAATATATTCAGTTTTAGCATTTATATTCACTGTTGACTGTATTTACGCTCAAAGTGTTAATGCTATCTTAATTTAATAAACAAAACTGTCATATGAAAAACTCGGGTGGCACTTGGGGTGGCAAGGGATCATTTTAGGTTGGCACTTGCCACCCCATGCCACCCTTCTAGATCCGCCCCTGTGCAGTAATCGCTGCCAATCTGCCATAGCCATACGAGAGTGTGCTGTGCAGAATTGTGTATGGCGAACCCTTTGCACTGATACAACACCGTTGTTTCCATTGAGGAAATGAAGTGGCAACGATCGATCAGAGACTCCTTGTCTTCTTAAAAACAGAACACAACGCAGAATCGAGGAGTCTGTTTGGGCCGAACTGTTGCAGCAGGGTGAAGCAGAAACTGGTTACACCGGAAGCACATCTTAGTTGGCTTAAATACTTGTGTCGTACACCATCTCGGGGTACGACATGGGTACCCAATCCAGAAATCAACAGGCAGAGAGACTACTGGAGAAGCCAGACAGGCTTGTTTGCTGACAGATCCAGCGATGGCTGAGCGGCCTGAAGGGTAATGGATCCTAAGCGGATGGAAGTCGCATGCTCCCCGCGGTGGTGAGGGAATTAGCTGCAGCATATGTTTTGAGGGAATCCTTGAAGCGAACCCAAAACCCACTCCGTTTGCCCCGATTCCTATAACACTTCTTAGTTGGGGAGGAGGGAGGCAAACCATATGAACCAGTGGAAGAGATGATACATGGCAAGGTAGCGTCTCCAAAATTCCAGCCTTGATCTGATCCAGCATAAGGGGGAGGACGAAGGTTTAACAGAGTATGTCGGTCTTAGGTAATTAATGCATAACCGTCTGTGGGGCAGAGTGCCAGAAAAAAGGCAAATAACAGACAAATTTCAAAGAAAAGAGGTCGTCAACAGAGACGAGGATGACCTGCCATACACATTGGTGCCATCTTGACGATGCTGCCAGAATGTAAAGCACAAGAAAGGAGTGAGAGACCAAACAAATCACAAAATGGCAGGTCGTAGGGCAAGGACCTGGGGAACCATGACATGGATTCAGTGAAAATGGTTGTATTTTTAAATGCATATTTACCTGGATTTAGTAAAAGCTGAACCCCAATCAGAGCCTTTAGAAGTAGAAAGAGTTCAGGATGAAGTGGAAATCTTCTTCTTCTTTATTTTTAAAATAAGACATGTTTTTAAAAAAGTTACGCACACAACCATAGCAACAATCTTTACCATTTCACATCAGTTTATTGTGTGTGTGTTGCATCATGGTGGTGCAGTTGTTTGCACTGTTGCCATCTCAGTTCAATTCTACCATCAGGCCAAAGAGTTTATAGAAATCTTGCTTGTGTTCTCATTATTTGTGAATCATAGAAGACTGACTGTTGAAAAAAAAGACACACCTGTGTTGCCTTTTGGAGTAAAACAATTTTTCAGTGACTCTTCTGATTCTGTTATTAAATTAGAAAAATGAATGACGTTGAAACAGTGAGTGAAACTGAAATACTTATAATACACAAACAGGTCAATCATATAGAACAAAACACAGAAATTACAGTAGATTAGTAAACATCAGAGAAGTAAAACAATCACTGAATATTTATGAGAAAATGAGCTTCTTTTGCTGTGCCATCTGCAAAGAGCCATCAGACACTAAATATTACAAACAGCCACACAAAGCCAATCAGTCCCAACATGTTTTGTTTTGAAACATCATGAACCCTCAGGAGTTTTTGAGAAGGGCTGAACTGCATTTAAATCATGATAAGTCAGGATTACATGGTACATGTGCATCAGTGCTAATGATTGCCTAATTCTCCTAACAATACACACATTCAGACACTTCTCCTGTCAGTCTACACTCATATGATTAAAGAACATTCTTAACATAAATATTATATGTCCATGAATAAATATGTGTCCTGTTCATATGAGCAGCCTCAGCCTGGTTCATTTGTAATGAGCTCATTTGTTCCAAGTGATTCACTTTTATCTGCATATTAAACAGAGAAAAACCTGCAGCGTAGCTTCTGTTCAACTATTTGAGCCATGTCATGTTTCAAACGAGTAAATTACAGAATAGTTGTTGGAAATTTTCCACTGATAAACAAACTGCTGGTGTTTTTGGCCTTATTGCTCCCCCAGTTAAACTCATTTGGTGTTTTTGGTCTGAATTTCACAGAGCCATCAAACAGAAGAAGGAGTACACAGATAAAATGAGAGATAACATGAGAGCAGAAACTTTGCATGAAGATTTGAAATTCAGATCAGGCCACAGCACAGGGCCTGTTCTAAAATAGATCTATGGTTCTGAGTCAGCTCTGGTGTCCGGTTTAAGTCAATGAGTAGCTGCTGTTATAGCACGGATACGACTAAAGTTCCCTTAACAGCAACAGCAGATTTCTCCCTTTATTGATTGCAGAAACATTTACTTCCCCGTTCTTCTAAATGACAGGAACAAATGGCTTCAAACTGTATGATAAACTTCCTCCTCTATCTTTGGCTCATTATGTTTCTTGAACTTGAAGGAAGGCAAAGGAATGATGTTAAGTGTGCCCTCCCTTCATAAATGATGCTAATAGAGATCATAAGGGAAGCACTAATGGATGTTTCGCCACTATTTAAAGCAGGGGGTGTCGAACTCCAGGCCTCGAGGGCCGACGTCCTGCAGGTTTCAGATGTCACCCTGGGTCAACACACCTGAATCAAATGATTAGTTCATTACCAGGCCTCTGGAGAACTTCAAGACATGTTGAGGAGGTAATTTAGTCATTTAAATCAGCTGTGATGGATCGAGGACACATCTAAAACCTGCATCACACCAGCTCTCGAGTCCTGAAGTTTGACACCTGGGATTTAAAGACTCAAATCAGCTCTGTTCGCAACTAATCCACTCAAACCTGTGTTGTGTTTTTACTTCATGGTTGCAGTTTCTGAATGAAGAATTTTCAGAGCAACACAGAAAACAGCAGACCATCTGACACATGGGACTGCTGGGAGTATTTGATCCTAAAGACAGATTCCATTGTTTGCACAATAAACACAATAAAGAGAAGCAGGTGACACCTTATACACACAATGCTTGTCCTGTTATCCTTCTCCTCACCTCTAACTGCTCACAGCAGATGGCCGCCTGTCCCTTAATGTGATTCTAAGGTTTCTTTCTGCTAAAAGGGAGTGTATCCTTCCAATCGTCACCAAGTGCTCGCTGTGTTATCGTAGAGTCTTTACCTTACAGTGTAAAGCACTTTGAGGTGACTGTTCTTGTGAGTTGGGGCTATAGAAATCAAACTGAACTGACACCAAATTGTAAAATAACAGAAGAATTTTGGATACCCTAGACACAAGTTTGAAATAGACACACCTCTAGCCAGTTTACCTGCTGTGATGGATGTCACATCACCTGTGACCATAAACAGGCTGCTGAGCCTCCACCTGGTCTGCTTCTGATGTTTCCAGCTGTCTGTGGACTGAAGCCCTCAGAGTCTGTGTTTTGTACAAACACACAGTCAGGGTTAAACTCCAGCTTGTCCTTCTGAAGTGTTAACACACAAACTCACATTCTACCAAGCAGCATCCTCTGCTCCCAATTATATACCATTTAATATTGAAAACGTTGTTAGAAATTAAATCATAAATCTCATTTTTATGTGTTTTATTTCTTGTGTCACCAGGTTGTTCTGGAGCAATCAGAAAAATGAGCACGCAAGAGTTGAGACTTTTTTAACAGACAGGCTTTGATTTAAGGAAAGGATGGAGGCGCCTGTGTGTGTGACTGTTTTAGAGGACTCCAAAGTGCATCCCACAATCCTACAACACAAGTTACCCATAAAAACATGGGAGCAGAAACTCTGCATGGACATTTGACATTCAAATCAGTCCACAGTACAGAGCCTGTTTTTATCAGAGATACATGGTGCTGAGTATGCACTGGTGTCAGGTTTTAGTCTGTGATTAGCTACTGTTAGGGTAATTATATATGTTTATTATATTACTGTTAATTATATAATGTTTGCACATCAGGCTTAGTTTGCACTTTAGAGTCACAGAAGAAGAACTGAAAAAGTTACATACTTCTATATATGATTAGTAAGAATTTCAGCCAAATTTTCCTAAAATACTCAATATCAGGTACATGTCCAATAATGCGATACTCCTAATGCATACTCTGGTCTCTGGTCTGCTGCCTGCTCTCAGGTTTGCATTTAAAGGGTTTTATGTAACAGCATGTCTGCTGGTTCTAGTGCTGAAGGATTTTTCCCATAAAAGATGGATCTGAATGTCACTGTGAATAAAAGATGTAAGGACAATCTTTTTCAGAGTGACGCTGAATTACTTCCCAGCTGGACTACTGTAATTCATTATTATCGATATGTCATAAAAACTCCCCGAAAAGCCTTCAAATAATCCAAAATGCTGCAGCAATATGGTGTTATTTTTGTGCCACTGTTTAGAGCGCACATGAAAATTTTTTGCAGGTGCAAGTGTTGATTTTGAGGTGAAATTTGTTTTGAACAAAGAAAGCTAAATTTGAGTGAACAAAATGCATTGCTGTGTGCAAAAAATGTATTCAGTGTTTGCTATTATCCATACACACACACAGAATAGCAGCCGCTCTCATTCAGTTTTTGTCGCCAAAGGGGTCATTTGATTGTTGAGTTTTTCTCTCTATGTATAATTGTAGGGTCTACCTTACAATATAAAGCGCCTTGAGGCGACTGTTGTTGTGATTTGGCGCTATATAAATAAAACTGAATTGAATTGAACTGTGAATCTTAGGTAACTGTCAGTGTTAACTGAAAGGGCCAAGCAGTACTGATAGCAAGAGTCACACTTCTGTTGCCATGGCCACAAAGGGCTATTAATAGACTGACACGTGTAAGACTGACACAGATTTATCTGAACAGAGCATTGATTTATCCTCAAGTACTTTGATGTTGATTCATTTTAACATGGATCAAATGAATTTTGAACTAGATCTTGTTTAGGATAAACTACTATAACACTGCCAAAAAACAAACATAACGACCTGTCTTTTGTTTGTGATCATTAGGAGGAGCAATGCAAAAAAGTGACCTAAAAAATCCAGTGTAAGCTCAGAGTTCACTAGTTTTTTCTGACTGAAAACAGTGCAATAATGCAGATAAATGATAGAAGGCATTATTATGCTTTTTATATAAGAAATTTTTCGACATTCACGTTTTTTCCTCCTAAGTATAGAAATAAATGAAATTAAATAACCTGAAACAATCAAGTTTACTTAAACTCCTTCACATGCAGATATGACAGTCAGTGCTCTGTAAAAGTATTTTGTTGTTGGCTTTTCCGATGCAGTGGTTAAAGAAATCATATTATGAGACTAATTCAGGTCTGTCACTCAGGCAGTTTACCAAGGTATTCCCTAATGGACCCAAAATAAATAAATGTAAAAAAAATATGTCATTGTGTAACAATTGATTTAAATAGACCTCTAATGCATGATGCCATATCTGGCTTTTTGACATGTACTCTCAGAAAAATTATGGTTCTTAAATGGTTTTTCAGATGTCTTTATGATTCTTTAAATTCCTCGTCCACACGTAAACGTAAAAAAGGAGTTTTTAACAAATCTCCATTTTCAGTGATTCGAAACGCCGTTTAGTGTAGATGAAACAGTTGCGTTTTTAAAAATATCAGTGTAGGTGTGGACGTAGCATAAAAGAGTTAGTAGTTTATCTTCTTACTACCTGTAATTTATTGCAGTTTACTTGTATTTGCTAAATTGTTTACTAAATGTTTGAGGTGTGAAATAACGGCGCAACATTTTTCTTGTAAAACAAAGAGGGGTCTAGCAAAAAAAAAGTTTGGGAAACACACAAACATCCTCCACTGCAACCACTGAACATCCAAGGTATGGACATCGAGGCTGTGGACAGCTACAGGTACCTTGGTGTTCATCTGAACAACAAACTGGACTGGACTCATAACTCAGACGCCCTCTACAGGAAAGGGCAGAGCAGGCTGTACCTGCTGCGGAGACTCAGGTCGTTTGGAGTGGAGGGCCCACTCCTGAAGACCTTCTATGACTCTGTGGTGGCCTCTGCTATCTTTTATGGTGTGGTCTGCTGGGGCGGCAACATCTCTGCTGGGGACAGGAAGAGACTGAACAGGCTGATCCGGAGTGCCAGCACTGAGCAGCTCCTTCAGTGGGAGACTGCGGCACCCACGGTGCGGGACGGAGAGATTTCGCAGGTCTTTCCTCCCCACTGCTGTCAGACTCCACAACAAAGACTTTAACTGATCTAACACACACATCCACACATGCGCAATAACACTAATGTGCAATAAGCTTTTCTGGCATCGTTGTATTTTTACTCAGTTGTATATAGCATTTGTATTCTATTTTTATCTTATTGTATATTTTATTCTATTTTATTCTACTGTATATAGTATTTTATTTTATTCTATTCTGTACAGTTGTGTACTGTATTTATTCTTATTTTATCTTATTCTAATTTTTGCTTCATAACTTTTGCACTGTCCACTTCCTGCTGTGACAAAACAAATTTCCCACGTGTGGGACTAATAAAGGTTATCTTATCTTATCTTATCTTATCTTATCTTATCATTAAGCCAAGAAGAGGTCATTATGCTAACAAGAGGTATCAACGCTAGCCCAAAGTTCAGCACGTGGTTAAAGTTTGTAATCCAGCCGGGGTGTAAATATCACTCAGCAGCCAGTCGCAGAGATGAAGCAGGTAGCATCAACACATAAATCTACTCTACCCGGCTTAAATCACAAGACCACCTCTGACCAAAAAGCTGTAGATTTTACTTGTTTGTACAAATTAATTCAGATTCACACTAATTCTTTTCACAGCTCCAACAAAATGAGGAAGAGGAGGGAGAAAAACAATTAGATTGAATGACAATTGGATGGATGTCGAGGACAAGGAGGAGGAAGCTTAGGATGAGGAGGAAGAAAAGCAGCAGGAGCATCTTTAGGGATCTCTATGATGTCATTGAGGTTTGCTTTCATTAATATGGTCTTCTCACAAAGTAAGATGACTTGTTTTAGTTCACCTGTATTAAATAGTGATGTTCAAAACGTTGTGGAAAACCACAGAGCAGGCACGTATAGGGCATCTGCAGGTAAATGAACATCAAATCTCTCAGACTAAAATCTGTAGCATACTTTCAGTCTTAAGAACATATGTTGTATATTTATCACCCTTATGATAAAACCCATGTCAGCCATTGGTTAATGGACTTTGTATTTTGAAGCCTCGACATTTGCTTTATTGCTATTGCTATGTGGGTGTTTGTGAGCCATTTGGGAGCGTATTAGGATGAGGGATCAGAATCTGGAGTCGTGCACACTACTGTTTCATTTAGCGTGTATCCATAAGACTCGTACAGCAGATCCAAGATGCCTTGAAAACAGGAAACCTTTCTGCATAGAGGAGAACTTTAATAGCAGGCCCAGTGTGTGAATGTGTGTGTGAATGGGTGAATGACTGAAGCTGTGTCCCAAAACGTCGGCTGCATCCTTTGGAGGCCGCATTTGAAAGCCGATTACGTCACAGGCAGGCGACGAAGGCTGTCCCAGTTCGTCGACTTTATTTTTTCCGGAGTAATTCGGTTTGGCTGAGATCAAAGTTATTACACAGTTATTCACACAGCTGAATAAACGTCAAACAGAAAACTGATTAAACAGAAGTGTGAGACGGTCGAGAATTTACGCCAGTGTCCTGTTATATTTTACATAGCAAGGAGCAGACGGCCAAGTTTATTAAACTCCACCGACACAGCGGTGACGCAAATCTGAAGGCTAGACCGTCCAATTTCACAGCCTCGCACTTCCGGCCTTCTCGGTCTTTGAAGGTAAAACTTGAGGGGGTAGGGACAAATAAGTAAATACTTCTGCCTACTCCTTTTCAAACGAATAATGAAATGATATTTTGTAATGATTGTGAAAGCACATGTTTGAAATGTTTGAAATAAAAATGAACTGAACTGAACTGAACTGAAGTGCTTTACACTACATTCAAGTTGTGTCCCAAAACATAGGCTGCGTCCTTCGGAGGACCCGGCCTTCGTGGTCTACATGGGCCGGAGCGCTTTGGTGTCCTTAGGGACTAAGTAAAAGCGCTATACAAATACAGGCAATTTACCGTTTGACCTGTGGAGAGCCAAGATGTCCATCTATCTTTTACAAGCAGTACCTCTCTCAAGCACATGGAGACTTTGTTGACTCAGAGGTCATCAGTAATTTTTATTTTGAGTCTGCACCTTATGATGGAACCTCTGTTTCACAGCCTGTAAATGTGGCTCATCTCATGACAAGCAAATACTAGACACTGTTATTTCTCAACTACAATCCTAAGGAGTTCTGAAAGTATTGTGCAGTGTTTAGTTGTTTCATTGGAGGAAAGGGTTAATGACATAAAAGCACGCGCAAAACAATCTTTTGTTGAATGTTTGTCAAATGATGCAACCTCGGAAAAAGTTGAATGTTTTGATCAGCTTGAAAATCCATTCTAATATCTCAACAGAATCTAAAAGGATAAGACATTTTGAGCAAAAATGGAAAATTGTTGAACCTGTAGAGCATGTTCTTGGTGTGCGTTTTGATGTACTTAAAGTCGCTTGTGGTAAATATTAGACTGAAGGAATGATCAGTGATCACTTAAATCCACTTGTTATTGAGGATAAACTGGATGCTGTTGCAATGATCTGTGTAGATAATGTGGTGTATTATAGACCTTACAATGGGCAGTTTTCAAATGGTAAATGGCCTGCATTTGTATAGAGCTTTACTCAGTCCCTAAGGACCCCAAAGCGCTTTACACTACATTCAGTCATTCACCCATTCACACACCCATTCACACACTGGCGATGGCAAGCTACATTGTAGCCACAGCTGCCCTGGGGCGCACTGACAGAGGCGAGGCTGCCGGACACTGGCGCCACCGGGCCCTCTGACCACCACCAGTAGGCAAGGATGGGGTTAGTATCTTGCCCAAGGATATTTGGCATGCAGCCAGGAGGCAGCCTGGGATCAAGCCACCGATCTTCTGATTGGTGGCGGACCTGCTCTACCACCTGAGCTACAGCCACCCCAATAGGGTTTGACAGTAATGACAAAATGTAGATTGTCCAATACTGTAGTTTTGTATATCTTTATGCACTCTTTATTTGTGGCGTATCTGCTGTTTGAATACAGGGAATTTTGGAACACTGTCTTTTTTTTTTAAATGGGTAGCTGTTTGAATGCAGCTTTTCTGACCAAGAGTTTATCTCTCCTTTGATAGACTGTCTGTTCAGAGAATCTGACATATTATGTACACGAACTATTACAGTGGAGTCACTTTAACTGCTGCATGTAACTTTGATTTCTTCTTATCTATGTTTAAAACACTTATAGCACACAGGGAGCATAGAACAATTTATCTATACTAAAATCATTGCATGCACAGATGAGAAGAAGAAAGAAAAAGGGTAATAAAGGAAATATCTTTAATAAGATACACCTGTGTATCCAAATTAGTATAGCTCTATAGCTGATTCAAGTGTAACTTAATACCATATCATTCAATGATACGTATACACACATATACACCTTTTACTGAATTAAGCTTTTAAAAATGTGTTTAATCACAGTTAATTCAGTTAATTCATGATTTAATAAGAGGGGCAATTGTTGTTCTTCTTGTGTGGTTCTGTGGGTTTCATGAAGCTCTCTGATGGCAAATGTGGCTAACCCATGCTTCAGAGCAGATAACAAAGAAAAACCACAACCACAGACTAAAAGCAACATGAACATCATTCAGTGGCGGGAAACTTCACACAGTGTGTACGTGTGTCAGTGGTTATATAATAAATGTTAGATGCAATATGAGTGTTTTATATATTTAAAGGTTGTTGGATGTTAAAAGTAAAGTAACAGTTTTTGTTTAATTTTTTTTTTCCTCAAAAACAAAATAATATTCAAGAGTTCAAGCTAGTGTTCTTGGAGGTCATCAAACAGAAGCACTGCAGAAACTGACAGACCAACTATCAGACCAACAGATCCTCCTGGTGAACCTGCAGGTGAGAAATAGGTGTTTAGAACAAAGAAACATCAACAACCAGGAAGCAACTGCACCTCTGATCACACTCAACTCTAGTAACTCACTTATAGGGTCAACAACTCTCAGTGTGATGTTGCATATGGAATTCAAACTGGCTGTTTGTTCCTTTGTTTGTCTCTGGGCAACACGACACTCACTTGTTCCAGTGTCATTAGTCATCACATCCTTCAGAATCAAAGACACAAAGGGGCAGATAGCAGCGAAGCAGTGCGTGGAACCACTCCAGCAGCCACACCCACCAGCTCAAAAATCCAATTATTCCCATTAGACAATTATACAAATTCTCATGACTATTGATCAACAATGGTCATGAGAATTTGCATAATTAAGATTAAGGAACTGACCTCCCAGCCCATTGTTCCTTCAGTGGGCTGGTTTCAGTCATTATGCAAATGTACTGTTTATAAGGTTTGGGGAAACCTGCAGTCAGCTGAGACTGAAGAAGTCACTTGGATGAGTGACGAAACATTTCTCCCACAAAACGCTACGTCCAGATGAACAGATTCAACTTTTGGAGATTTACTTTCCTGGATGATTGAGAATGCATCAAGACGTTTATTATTATAGGTATGAAGATGAATATCATCTGTCAAATCCAAATAATTATCTGTCTGTAGATGTAATTGAGTCATTTTTGTTCCTAAACTATCACCATGGTGTTTCCAGCCACTTGTCACTAATTATATACAATCAGTAACTGGTCAGTTCACAGCTAACTGTAAGTAGTTGCATTGCAGCAGCATCCACAGACAGTAAAAACAGCTAACGACTGCTTAAAGCGCGGTCTGGTGCTGCCATCTAGTGACACTGAAGAGTTTCAATCACTGATTTTAGGATCATTCTGAGTCACTTTAACTGATGCATGTAACTTTAATTTCCTCATATCTGTGTTTAAAAAAACAACAAACAACAAAAAAAAAAAAACCAAACTACAAACAAACAAAACGATCTACGGGGAACATAGACAGACACATCTATACTACAGTCATTGCATAAACAAATGAGAAGAAGGAAAAAGGATAATAAAGGAAACCTCTTTAATAGAGATACACCTGTGTATCCAAACTAGCATAGCTCTATGACTGATTCAAATGTGGCTTAATACCATATCATTCAATGGTGTGTACACACATATATTATACACCTTATACATCCTTCAGAGGGAATATGAAGCCTGTGAAATAACTAACACATGAAAATCACAAATAAAATAAACCAACACAAGAGAAACTGAGGTGCTTTTGTTTCTGATGTGTTGCCCAAAAATGAAGCCTAAGATTTTTCTTGTTTTATGAATTCATGAGCTAACGGTACTTTGACTGTTTCCATTTCCTGTTGTTTGATCCTGTAACTTCACTGTTCAGACAGAAGATTGTTCTTTGTGTTTAACCTTCAGTTACTTTTGATATTTGTGTTATAATCTGTTATTACAGGATGAGATGAGTGAATGTTTTTCATCCCTGGGAGGAAACTTACAAAATACACAGCAGATGTCCAGATTTGAGTGATGAACATTTAATTTATTCTTACCAATTTGTTGTAAATGCAAACATTTAACTTTAACATATTTAGCAAATAACATATCTAAATATTTAAAATAGTTAACATCACATGTGAACAGTAAAGCTAAGAGTGAAGTGTGGACACATATCAAAATTTTATAGCCTAATGCCACAGCACTGTTGTTTCACACTTTGTCCCACTAAATGATTTCTTCTGATCATCCCAGGTTTGTCTGTTTTAAGGCAAAACAAACAAACAAAAAAAACTGCCTTTGTGAAGCAACTTCAAAGAGCAAACCAGTGTGTGAACCATTCTTGTCACTGGAATCTAAAGTGGAGGTGAAGAGATCAAATTATTGGTGGGGACAGTTCAATAATCGCTGACATATAATTTTAACAGCCTCTGTAAACTAATATCCTGGCTGCTCGAGGCTGCTGTTTTCTCTGACAGTTTCAATCAAATTTAGAAATGTTACTCTGAGACTGAGATAACTAATAGTGCTGCCTGTTGTGCAGTTAGTCTCCAAAACACGTTATTCATAGTTACATACAATTTTAGACTGAAGTGGGCCAAAGCCTAGCATAGCCTGTAACGTTATTATGAGTGAACTTCACTTTAAGTGACTTACAGGTTTCTTTGAAAAATACTTTCTTATATCCAGGTTCTTCCTTTTTGCCGCCATCCTCCTCTCCTCCTTGCAGGTCCTCGCAGCGCAGGCTTGCCGAACACTCCCTCTGCCCCCCCCCCCCCCCCCCCCCCACACACACACACACACACATATGAAGAGAGCGAGAGCGTATGCATAGTATGGAAACGGCTACTAAACAGACATTATAATTCGTCATACAATGGGAACAGGACAAATCAACAATTGACACTGACTAATTAATATTATATTATTGTATATATTGTTTGGAGTTTAGTCTCTTACTGTTACTATTTTTACCATTTCTTCTTGGAGGAGCTGTAACCCACATAATTTCCTTAGGGATTAAGAAAGTATTCTGATTCTTAATGTTTTAGGATACATGACCTGCCATTATCCAGTGACACATCTGCTTACCTGTATCTTTTGCTCGTTTCTCCTTCTAGGAGCCATAATTAAATGTATTGAATTTTAATGATCACTGGGTTTTCATTTGTTTGGTTGCTATGGTGATGTGTAACGGGAGTCACGTGGGTCCTAGCGGTGACATTAAGAGGGCGTTGTCAGTCTGTCTTTCACTGGTTTGATTTTGACAGAGAGCAGGGCTGGGTAGCTGTAGTTTTTGTTGACCGCAGCACAACGAGTTTCCCCTTGTTGCATTAGAGCCTGTGATGTTTTAAGAGTTTGAACCGCGAGCCGATCACATTGCTCTGTAAACTTTTCAAGCACTTTAATAAACAAGGAAGCAATTCCACCTCTCGCATTATTGCGTAAAGTTGACAGCACGTCAGGCAAATAGGCAGGCTCAGTCCCCGGCCTCTAGCGACTGTGGAAGTCGCTACACTCCTCTTCTTTCTCTTTTTTTAAACTTTAAAAACGGGTTGTGTGTGAGACTTTAAATCAACAAAATATAAAATATACATTTTAAATTGTTATTGATCCCTTTACCCCTGGTCCTAAAGCATATATTCATGTTTTTACTCTTAAATATTTATTGTTCGTTTACTTGCACTGCTGTAACTGGAGCCTCGTCGTCTCGTCTCTCTATATACTGGACTGTATGTAGCGGAGGTGACAATAAAGTTTACTTTGACTTCAGCAGCGAGCAGGCGGACCGAGGGCTCTCGCGCTCACTTTTCGTGTATAGAAAAACATCGGTGCAAATTATAAGTCTGTATCATGATGTCTGGTGTTTTCGTGTTTGTTGGTTTGTTTTTATTTTGTTTTATTTTGCGAGTTGGTTATTAGATGCCTCTCCAGCCAGAGAATCCCCCGCCGCCCCGCCCTCTCCTCCCTGTGCCGCAAGCAGCAGGCGCACCCTGCAAACGGAGGGCGCCCTTACTCCCAGCAAATGGGCGATAGAAAACCGATCGGTGCCTATGCCATCCCCAATATGCGCTGGCATGATGTCGGGGCAGCAATATATATATATATATTTTTTTTTGTTGCCGATGCCCGTGATGCCGCCCCCACCACGATGCCGCCCCGTGTCGCCCGTATCTAAAACCGCTACTGCCGCTGCTAAAATTAAACAGAGCTCCCTGAAACGCACAGCCAATCACATTGGCCATATTTGTTTATTTATTTTATTGGGTTTGTTTTTCTTTACTCAAAGACAACAAATTATTGGTGGGGACAATTCAATAATCGCTGAATATTGGTGGGGACATGTCCCTTCCGTCCATACCAAATCTATGCCCTTGCTTCTAGTAAAGAAAAACAAACCCGATAGAAAGAAGAAAAAAACCCGATCTGTCAGCGTCTCATTCACCCAGCGGTGCAGAAAGAGTTAAATTACGTTCTCTACTGGAGTCCTACCTCATGTGACAAATATGGCCAATGTGATTGGCTGTGCCTTTCAGGGAGCTCTGTTTAATTTTAGCAGCGGCAATCCTGCACTGCGAGGACCTGTAAGGAGGAGAGGAGGATGGCGGCAAAAACGAAGAACCTGGATATAAGAAAGTATTTTTCAAAGAAACCTGTAAGTCACTTAAAGTCAAGTTAATTTATAAAATGTGTCCATCATAATAACGTTACAGGCTATGCTAGGCTTTGGTCCACATCAGTGTGAAATTGTATGTAACCATGAATAACGTGTTTTGGAAACTAACTGCCCAACAGGCAGCACTATTAGTTATCTCAGTCTCAGAGCAGCATTTCTAATTTTGATTGAAACTGTCAGAGAAAACGGAGCCTCGAGCAAGCCAGGATATTAGTTTACAGAGGCTGTTAAAATTATATGTCTAACGTTAAAATGTTGGTGACACAATAATTTCATCCTAATGGCACTGACATATTCATGGGGTTAATTTTTGAGACAAAATATCATGAGGTAGTCATGATTTTGCAAATATTCCAACCAACACAAAGCTCAGAGAGTAATGGTGATACAAGATCACAGGTGAAACTTGGTGGTTCATTACTGTATTTGAGGCACATGTGTGACTGCATGTATTTGGAATGTCTCACTGTTATTTATCAGGTGACAGAGGTGAAGAGGCGAGGTCACAGGTGACTGACTGATGATTTGGTGCTGTAGATTAACTAGTATTTATTATCATGACAATTGTTAGGCTGCTGATGTAAATTGATTCATTAGTGTATCTTTGACAAAGAATCTGAATTGACATGTCTCACTTTTTATATGACACGAATCAATGTGGTATTTTATCAGGTGGCAGTATGTTCTAATGTAGTCAGAGGGGAAGAGCCAGGGCCAAAGGTGAGGCACATCCAGCACATAATAATAATTTTAATCTGGGGCTGAAAGAAGCTTCAGTGCTCTCAGAAGACTAAAAAGATGGCTAAGGTCAACAATGACTCAAATAAGATTAAACAATGCTGCTGTATGTCCACCAGGAGAGACTGGACAGTATAGATGTAAAACAAATATGCCAGCAGTTTATCTCAGTCAGTGAGAGGAGAAGGCATGTGTTTGGCTCCTTCACATAGTGGACATTGAGTTGTTTTGTGGGACACCAGTAGTCCATGTCTGTTGCTGTAACAGTAGTTCAATACTACAATTCTGGGAATTGTAGTATTAGCAGTACATGCACTGTATAATACTGGCAGGCCAGCTCTAATAGTAATTTTGTGTGGCTTCGCAGGCCAAATGTAATTAAGCTGCGGGCCAAATTTGCCCGCAGAGTTTGACACCTATGGTCTATAGTTTACATCACTTCTGCTTTCCTGTCCTGTAAAGCTAATTTCTGTTGTCATCATTCTTGTCCAATCATTTCCTAGCCCTCCTTCAGTGAGCCAATCAGCCTCTGCTCTGTGCATTTCAAATGTCAATAAACTCCTCCTTCATAACAGCGCCTCACCCTGCGGCTCAGAACAAACGTAAACACTATTACACAACCATATATTCATGTGAGCCATGGCCACACGTGGGTAGCGTGGGATTTGCTACAGAGTGACATTTCTGAAGGAGGAAATGTGACACTCTGGACTTTTTATGCAAGTCAGCCAAAACAGAAGTTTCTCTGAACGTGTGGGACGAAATGTTTCTCTTGTAGCTCTTTAAAGCCTAAAGTCTGTGTGAAATGAGTTCTTTGTCTGGTGCATCGAGCAACTTCCTGATTCCGTCTGCAGAGTGCAAGCTTGAAACTACAGTGCAACAGCTTCAACCACAAATACTGTGTACGTGTGTGTGTGCATGTGCATGTGGATGTGTAGGCCTCCATTTTCTTACCTCTGCTGAAAATGGGAGCACACACAGACACAAACACTGTTTGTGTCCATTATGTCATCTCTGCTGTCTCCCAGGGAAAGGCCCTGAATATCATAAAAACAAACACATTTCAGTTTGGATTCTTACAAAGTAAAAAGGGGTTTTACCATTTTTATTTTCCCAATTATATTATTATTTAATTTCTGATATTTGAGCTTGTTTTTAGGATTGATTTTTTTTCAACATTTCTGTTTCATCTTTCTGAGTCACTGAGTGACTAACCATACAAACCAGCCCCAGACAGCAGGCACATGTGGGCCAAACCTGGCCCACATTAAGACCTTCATAGCTCAGCAACCGTTCTGGAAATGTTGTGTGAGCCAAAAGTGATGAGGAGGGTCTAAAGTGAGTGCTGTGTGCGCCAGATGTGGCAGAAATGTCAGAACACAGCTGACGACTAACCTATCAGAGGTAAAGACATGGCTGATTTGAGGCAGTCTGGCTCACTCAACTTGTGACGCCCAGAAACTACACGCAGCCTGCGAAGGACACTCTCTCTGATCCAGCTGAATTATCTCTGCTCTGAAGTTTATTGGTCGTGTTTTTCTTTCAAACACATTTCAGTCTTTCATCAGCAGTTTTATCCTGACTGAACTGGACATGTGTGTGCTTAATAAACTGGCAAATTACAGCAGGATATTCCTATCCTCGGTCAGAAGGCACAGGTGACTTATATGATGAAAGAGAGGGTCCACAGCGATGATAATTTGGGTTCCTTTAATTCAAAACATCTTCAGAAGCAAATTCGTGCATTTACTGTTTGGATAAGAACAAAAGGGTTTGCTTTGCACACTACAAAAGAAAGTAGCACTGTGTGCAGCCTCCAGGCTGTGGGCCAGGAGCTTCCTGAAGTTAAATAGCTAAGCAGTCAGTGTACAGTGTTTGACTGTTTTATCACTTAACAATTGTAACGATCCACTTAAGTTGTTGTTGCAGACAGTTCAGCGCGGTGTATAGACTGAGACTTTTATAAGTAAAATAAAAACAGGTGATTAATCTGAAAATGTTAATTCCATTCTCAGAGAAATTACTGGAAACTGAACTTCATGTTCTTGCTGTAAGTTCAGGATTCAAATGACTCCATCAGAACTGTTGCCACTGATGTTCACTTTAGTTTGTGTGTAATGTGGCAAAACTATTTTGTCTCCTTGTTTCCCTTCCCTTTTCTTGACATCCGGTAAATGGGCCCGATGAATCTCTCGGGTCTATGTCAGGCCTTTGCTGCATTTAATCTTATTACTGAAGGGGTTTTTTTTCCACCTGACACTTCTTTTCCCCTCTACTTATCTAGTGTCCTCAAAATTTTAGGGGTACACAGTAGAGATGGACCGATCTGATATTATGTATCGGTATCGGTCCGATACTGACCTGAATTACTGGATCGGATATCGGAGAGAAATAAAAATATCATTACATATCAAAAAAGCACCTCACAAAACTTGCGACATGGCATAACTCGGCTCATAACCGTAGCACGTCGGAGCAGTATGTGTCACGTGATAGAGCGGCTGTGTGTATTTAGCCTCGCTACCAATCCAGCATTTCATCTCCGAGAAAGTTGTACCAAAGAGAAGTAAAGCAAGTGTGTAAGTTTATCTCTGAATGTTTGTAAAGCATTCCCATGTTAAGCTTAACAACCGATATATGGAGCGACTGCCTCTCTCTCTCTCTCCCCCTCACCTTCCTGCTGCTACTTCAATCCTGAAACTGCTTAATGATCAGCTGATGGGCTTTTCTGTCGCGAGTCCGTCTCTCTTGTTTGTTTTTGGCCCACTTTGCACCAGAAAGAGGAAACCAGCGGCTGAACAACAGCAGCACGTTTAAGCTTGATAAGCTGTTGTTAGAATTTATTTAATATTACTTTCTAGACCAGGATCTTTTTCTACGTAGCTGACGGCTGGTAACTGTGCAGGGGCGGATCTAGCAAAGTTTAGCCAGGGGGGCCGATAGGGCATGGACAGGGAAAAGGGGGCACAAAGACATACTTTTCTTTCTTATTCTCATTTAAAATGTCTAGCTTTTAATAAATAATTATCTGAATCTTACACCCAAAGTTTTAATCTGATGTAAAATGTATAGAAGTCCATTACTGTATGTAGTAACTGTTAAGTCTAATATACCCTAGTAAGCTATAGTACTTTTTCCTTTGGGAAGGTACCATCTGTGAATTCTGCAATTCTGTGCAAGAAAGATGTTGAATCTATTTAATTATTCTTTTTTTTTTTTAATTAATTTTTTTAATTATTTAATTATTCTTGAAAAACGGTGGCACAGTGGTTAGCACTGTTGCCGCACAGCAAGAAGGTAATATTTTGGGTGCAGTGTATTTGTTTGCATACAGGTATAACAGAGTAGCTTTAGTGTTTTGGGTTGTTTTTTTTTTTAAACTTGAGTATGAACGTATACAAAATGCAGCAAGATATTAAAAAAACTGTTTTATTGATTAACCCTTTAAGACCTACCATAGAACCAAGTCCGCCAGAGCTTGTATTATATTTTTACATGCTGTAGTGCCATTTTTGGGAGCATTTCAAGTTGATATACATCAATACAACCGTTATAGCCCAAATTTTAATAATATGTCTTCATTAAGTGCATAGTAATTACATAAATTGCAAAAAAGTGCAATAAACTACAAAAAAATTGAAAATCGTTTTTGTTTTTTTAACATATATTTCTATTTAAAGAAATTTAAGAGGCTTATCCCTCAAAACTGTAAATAGAAAAAAAGTTGCACAAAATAGTTTCCCACCACAGGAAATTTATTTTAAGTGTCTTCATAGTTTTATTTTTGAGATACACCAATTTTTATATACTGCAGGAAAAACGAAAATAAATATTATAATGCAAATTTGCAAAAAAACAGCATATGCATCAAAATAAACTATTTCCAGCAGTGCAATTTGAGTCCTAAGCATCCCAGAAACGACACAGAAAGTCATAAAGTCAAACATAACTTTTAAAAACAAAAGTATAGGCTCATAAGGCCCTGATGGTAAAAAACTACAGTTCCGCAAAATGACGTCACTTCCGGTTTCGGGCAGGTCATGGTGGACATGCGATAGTTCGTGCTGATGGACGTAGGAAGTGTTACAAACAGCTGATCGGATCGGCAAAGCCTGTTTCTGGAATATTATGTTTTTGCTGCTGCAAGTGCTTTTTATATAGTTTTTGCAAAGCTATATGTGGAAGAAAACCGTGACCTAGGACAAGCTGATGGCATAAGATGTAAGTACAACTCCTCTGGTTTCATGTGCTAAAAAACAATATTGCGCTAGCTTACGTGGTTGCAGTGCTACTGGGATTTAAAAATAGTTACGCAAAATGGAGCGTGCCCGCTCCGACCAGCTTTAAAGGGTTAAAAAAAAACACGCTATATCGGATTCATATCGGTATTGGCCGATATCCAACTTTATGATATCGGTATCAGACATAAAAAAAAAGTGGTATCGCGCCATCTCTAGTACACAGTACGTCATGCTGAGATATGATATTAGAGCTGTTAGCTTTCAGAACAGCTGGTTCATCAGAAGGAAGACGGTGGGAGAAATTCTTCTTTTGTGGTTTTGCTGTAATTATAAGAGAAAGAGCAACTAGAAGAAGTGATAAACCAGAAGCTATAGAGCAAGAAAACCCATGATGCCGTTACTGTGTTAGTTGTTTAGACAACAATTACAACTGCCCTATCTTCCCAGACCAGTTTGCCTAACCTTATTTCTCCCCTGTCACCTCCTACAGCTTCAACACAAATGCATTCCCATGACAGCGGGGAGATGTAATCTCTCCAGGGAGTCCTGGGTCTGCCTGGGTCTTCTTTACGGCCGGATGGCTGAGAGCAAAAAGTAAATACCGAGGGTGCAACATCCCCTCCTTCATAACCACGCCCAAGCGAGCCCTCATGTACAAAGTCACAAGTGCAAAGTCAAGTCAGCTACACACAGATATTTTATTACAGTTTTCTTCCCAATAACACAGTGCTGGTCCTGACATTTTAGCAATTATAATACATTATCCTCCTTACATCGGAATTTGTATATTATAAAAATATCATTAAAGATTCTTTAAGAGGTGGCACCACATTTCCGATTAGTTTTCTTCTCAAAGTACTGCACGTGTATCATCAGAAGCAGTGACACTGTTGTTCTGATCAAGAACATTTCATTTATTACAGGAAGTAACTTCTTTTGTTATAGAGCAGGAATCGACTCCTCAGCTGCCAGATGTTTACAGACTGTTGTTAGAAGAAGCTACACAGGGGTAAACATGGCCCTGTCACAGTGTTTGGAGACATGTTGCTCCTATTATATTAAAAATAACTGCTTCTTTTTTTCTTACATTTGACATATTTTACTGTTTCTATGCTCTGCCATGTACAAAATGAGGGTGAAGCAAAAATGATGCACATTTACATTAAACAAGACAAATGGAGAAAAACATGAACGATGAGTCATCTCTTTGTTAGGGCGTGCTGTGTTTTCCCCAGTTTGTTTGGTCGTAAAAGTGTGTATATACATGTGAGCGTGCAGCTGTAGATAGCAAACAATGCCTTATGCTGAACGTTTGGTGCACAGATGTCAAACTGACTGCAAATGTGTAGTCAGTCTCCAAACAGTGTTGCTAATGACCTACTACTTGTATTTAGGTGTGTTGCAGCAGGGACACGTAAAAAAGTTTCAGGTCCTCGAGGACTGGAGGTTGACACAGTCTGGCCCAACCCTAAAGTTCATTCCTTTGAATCTTGTGTTTATTTAAAAATAGAAAAAAAAATCAAACATTTTCTTGACAACATGATCAGCTGCCATACTTAAAGTGCAAAAGTCAGCTAAATAATAGTCATTGTTTCGGCAAATTAGAGTGTGCTAGAGCTTTATGAGGTTGCGGTTATTTTGACAATGAGGATGGACAACTAAACTATAAACTAAGCAAACACACAGATTGCAAGTTATTTCTTTTGAGTAGAAGAAACCACTTCCCCCAAAACAATAAAACATGAACTGTAAACTGTAAACCATATCTTTTGTGTGGCTGATTCATTTTTCTGGATAGTTCTTAGAGCTGCAGCTAACGTTCAGTTAGTTCCTGACTGAGACTGTAAACCTGTTTCGCCGCACCTTTCCACTCAGTGACTGACGCACACATACATACCGCACATATATTTAAATGCAGTTGTTTAAGGCAGACAATCTGCTGGAAAATCTCATACACATGCACACACACAGGCTACACAAACACACAGATACAATTACAGTGGTATGTTGTACCTTCTGCAGAATACTGTACAATATGCCAACAAGTTTTCATCATGGCGCTGATCCAGAATTGTTGCCTTATTATTTATTCCTAGTGCTAAGATAATAAAGTAATTAAAATAATTTAATAAAGTAATAAATATGAAATAATGTATTAATTTTTTGATGATTCAGTGTGTTTAAGTATCCACTCTGTGCAGGAATAAAGCTTAAACTGTAGAGATACAATAATGTTGCTGCTTAAAAATCAGCATTTTGTCATGTTTGAAATATTAATCCAATATAATCTGTTTCTTAATGTATTTTCTTAAATACTTTGTTTTTTCATCAAACCTTAATTACAATAATCCATAATTATGTGGATATGCATATTAGGTAGTTTTTAGTGAAATATAAGTCCTCCAGAAATGCAGGAAAAGCTTACTTACTGTAACTTACTTTGAAACTACCTCCCAATTTACTTTTTGCACAATTGTCAGTCTTTTCTACATTTTGTTTCTGTATCGTTCTGTTCTGTCTGGTGTTGCACTTAGGGGTGGGTTTTAATAATCGATTCATCGATTAAAATCGATTCTGGCTTGGATAACGTGAAATCGATTCATTAAAATCCTGAATCGATTTTTTTTAATATAAATTTATTTTGCCTGAAACACCAGAATCTCAGGTGAAACCTCACAAAATTTCAACAACCACCAAACAGCTAAGACAGTAAATGAGAGCAGGTACACGGATTCTGCACAAGGACGTAAACACACAGCGCGGATCAGAATCAGTGAGATGTCGCCTTTCTCACCCGACGGGCGCGCCACTTTCTGGCAGACAATCACTTTTTGGCACAACAACTGCACGGACACGGTCGGGGTTGAAAGCCGACAGCTCGCTGATTCTGATGTTTCGGCGAGTCCGCGCTTTGTGTTTACGCCCTTTTTGCGCTGATTCTAAAGCTGTTAGTTTGATCTCTCTCCAAACAATATGGACTGAACCAGCAGCAAAAGAAGATCCAAACTACGCTTCACATAAACATCTTCATGAAATCACTCTGACTTTTACTGTTTTGCTTCCACCATAAAAATCACACTTCATGCACAGCTCTCTCTCTCTCTCTCTCTCTGTACTTCAAGAACAGTTTCCCGTCTAAAAATCTGTTTTCTGCATTATTCGCTTGCTTGTTTCGCACAAGTCTACTGTTGTTTACAGCGCTGTCGGCCACTGTTTTTGTTTTTTTTTTCGTTTTACATACTTCCGAAAAGAAAACCTAATTTCTGCCGTTCAATACTGAACAAATTTAAAGTTTTTAAAATTATGCAAAACGCTTAGCCGTGTCTCTAATAAAACCGCTGTAACGTCAGAGGTAACGTTCATATGTTCATTAATGGTTTTCTTTCATTTTTGATGTACTGCAGAATATTTTTATAAAATCCCAGGCCAGGAAAACCACCTTCATGTTTTTCTGTGTTTTATCTTCAGCTACTTTGACACAAAGGCATCTGCTGTGACGCTCACACCTTTGATAAAGTCTTGCGTGTGTCACCTTCCTTTTTATAGATACAAAAATATGTAAATGTACTGATCTGAATTATAATATTTCTGACTGTCAAAATTTCCCAGATTCAAATCGAATTTAATTGAATCGAATCGATTCGGGACCTTGTGAATCGGAAACGAATTGATTCTAGAAATCAGTGACGATACCCAGCCCTAGTTGCACTGTCTTTGCTTTGTTTTGGGGTTTTTTTTTTTTTTCCTATTTTTCCACACTGAACTGTATGTAGTCCTGTGTTGATTGCCTGTTATATGTAGCACCATGGTCTTGGAGAAAATCACTTGGCTTGACGACCAACTCCTCCCATAAGCACCAATCTCACTAAGGCAAGGTAAGGCAATTTTATTCATATAGCACAATTCAACAGCAAGGTGATTCAAAGTGCTTCACAGAGACATTAAAAACAAAAACAAATAAAAAAATGATTTAAAATGGGGGAAAAAAAGAGTATGTTTTGATATTTAAGCTTAAACGTAAAACAGTGTGGATTTGGTGCTTTATTCAAATGCAGCTGAGAACAGGTGAGTCTTCAACCTGGATTTAAATAAACTGAGTGTTTCAGCTGCTCTGAGGCTTTCTGGGAGTTTGTTCCAGATATATGGAGCATAAAAGCTGAATGCAGCTTCTCCGTGTTTGGTTCTGACTCTGGGGACTAATAAAAATCCGGATCCAGATGAGCTGAGGGATCTGGAAGGTTCATACTGGGTCAGGAGGTCACTAATGTATTTTGGTCCTAAACCATTCAGAGCTTTATAGACCAGCATCAGAACTTTAAAGTCTATCCTCTGAGCTGCTATCACAGTTTCTAAGGTTTCCCACTGAACTGTGCAGCTGTTGGGCAGTGGGTGGTTCTAATGTCATGTCTAGCAGTTTAAAAGGCAAAGAGTTAATCAGAGAACATCAGTAATCACTCCTTGTAGTCTCAGGCCTCCAACTGAGATTTTAGGTTTTGTTGAGCCTGTTAATGCTGAGACAGCATGGCTGTGCTGAACCTGATCCAGCAAGGACTCTTCTGGACTCTGCTGTGTGTCTTTTTTCTACTTTCTGCCTCTGAAGGTAAGCAGGTGTTACTCTTATAATACAGCTGAGCTTAACGATAGTTTTGTCTGACCTGATAAAACATGAAACATAAAATTTGGGATGATTAACAGTTAAAACGGTGTGTTTATTAACTCAGTACCATGTTAGGCACACTGAACAAGATGTGTGCAGGTGAAGGAATGATCCATGGCATGACAGAGAAAGAGTCTGCTTATAATTTATTATAATTTAATATAATTTATTTCGCAAAAGCATAAAAATTGGAGTCCAATCACAGGATTTTTTTTTTTTTGTTTACAGTGTATTTGTTTTAAGCCAGTAATATTTTTTTCAGTGGCTTTTAATATAAACCTGAAAGCTCACTAGTAGGTGTCGTTAGTCTAAAATAACTGCAGACGAAAACATCTGTAAAACTGAAAATCTGGATTACAAAATATAAAATGCATCCGCTTCTTCGGCAAAAACAAAAAAAGATGAAAATGAGTCAGTTTTCCACTTAAAACTAGAACCGCCAAGAGGGTCATTTTTGTGTCCTTTTCAGAACTTCACTGTTTATAGTTGTTTTAGGTATAAAACAAATATAATAATGTACAATATAAAGCGCCTTGATGTGACTGTTGTTGTGATTTGGCGCTATATAAATAAAATTGAATTGAATCGAATTAAATTGATTTGAATTGAATATCAGGAAAATGTAATCGGGGCTTCAACTGGAGAGATTGGTTTTGTAGTTTTTGTGTGGAATAATTTTTTCCCCCTTTTTTACATTTGCTTTGTTTTTTGCTACCAAATGGCAAACAAGCTTTCTTAGAAAAGCACGACTCACAAACTTTACGTCCTGCAGAAGCGACAAAAAAGGACCGATGATTGTCCCTACAAATCTAAATCATTTAAAAAAACTATTAAACCCCATAAAAAATATCCTAAATACTTGCTTTGTCAAATCTTACTAAAAGTGAATAAGTAAAAGTAGATGACAATTAACTAATTAAGTTCTTTAAGTGTTAAAGGAATTTAATTAAAGATGGATCAAAAAGTCACTGAGAAATAAATCTGTAAATAAAAGATGTTTAATTTCAAAACATGTCCAGCATTGAGTCGTAACTGTCTCTCATGAAAAACACCAGCGTGATCAATTTCAGCATCCAGTGTGTGCTGTACTTCCACTGGTTCATCAGAAATCAGTGATCTCCACGTGTAGCTCATCGTGATAATCATAACACTTTGAATCTTTAACCATGATCCATATTGTGTCCTCTCTTTCAGAGATAAACATCACAGCTGGACAGGACGTCACTCTGACATGTCGAGCTCCAAACAACAACAACATCATAGCTGTAGAGTGGAGCAGAGCTGACCTGGGATCAGAATATGTCTTTTTTTACCGGGATGGACGTTTTGATCCAGATCACCAGCATCCATCTTTTAAGGACCGGGTGGATCTGCAGGACAGACAGATGAAGGATGGAGACGTTTCTTTGATTCTGAAGAATGTGACGACTGCTGATAGTGGAACATACGAGTGTCGTGTTGAGATGAAAACAAATCGCAGGAAGAGAGCTAATCTGGAGACTCCCAGCATCTGCAACTTCACACTGAGTGTTGTTGCTCCTCCAGGTGAGTGAGTAGAGTTGAGTGTGTGTGTGATCAGAGGTGAAGCTGCTTCCTGGTTGTTGATGTTTGTTTCTAAAGATGTTGTTGATGAGACTTTGTAGAAAGCAGCTGGTCTGAGTGATGTGATCAGAGTGCAGTAGATAATGTCTGACAGCAGTTTGAAGAGGAAATGGATTCTGTTCTGTTCTTCACTCATCACCTACCTGACAGCTGACACCTCACACCTGTTTCTCACCTGCAGGTCAGACAGGAGGAGACGCAGAGGATGGAGTCAGTAGAGGACGTCCTGGTCTGGTAGCTATTCTCTCAGTCTTTGGTGTGATTTGTGTTGTTGTGGCTGCTTTTGTGATCATTGGAAAACTGAAAACGTCAAATTCATCCTGAACAAAGTCCAGTCTGAAAAAAAGCTTGTTGCAATTTGGGGTTTTTTTCTGTCTGCAGACAAACTTTTTTTTTTTATTAGTTTTTTTTTTCATCTCTCGTTAAGAAATGAAAATATTTCTTCGCTGTTGTCAAGTGTTTCCTCTTACTTTACTTTGTACTTTACTGTTTAGTGCCCTGAGCTGACCCATGCTGTGGTTTTACAGCTAGTGTTTTTTGCTGTTGTTGTTGTTGTTGTTGTTGTTAACTATGAGGAGTCAGATGAACTTCCTTCAATGGAAAATAAATAAAACATCTTTGTGACATTTTTTTATTAATCTGTGATCAACTTGTTTTGTCTGTTTTGGATGTCAGCTATAGTGCTGGATACATTAAAATATATTTACTCTAAGCTTGATATTTTTGTCTTCTTTGTCATTGAGCTAATCGAGTGTTAAAGAACAAACATTTACAGAGAAATCAGTGAGAACAGTCTTACGTCTCTCATCTGATTAAAAAACCTTTTAATTCAAGCTTCATATTGTTTTTTTTTTTGTAGAGTTTTAAACAGCAAATAAAGATGCCGCTATTAAACTTTATGTTTCTATGTGACTGACTCTCCTGCAGTAACAACGCTAACAGCTTTAGCTCTTTCATATTCAAACGCTTTTTGGGTCAAACATACACGTGAAGCTCACACTGGTGGCAGTTTTTACATGTGTTTGCACAGAGACATGAGGGAGGCATTAAAATGACACACTTACATCTAAACAGATCTATGACAGTGAAACTAACATCACTGAAGATTAAACATCCTCATTCACAGAAACTCTCCCTCCTGACCTCTGGAGTTCACCACAGGAGCGTCAGAGCCCAAACTACCAGACTGACAAACAGCTCTTACTTTATTGATGCCATCTATGTCCTCTAACACTCTTCCTGCTGCTCTCTTTAAGCTCCAAATATCTAAGCCAGGGGTGGGCAATCTCAGTCTACGAGGGCCGGTGTCCCTGCAGGTTTCAGATGTTTCCTCAAACCAACACAGCTGATTTAAAAATTAGCTCCTCAACATGTCCTGAAGTTCTCCAGAGGCCTGGTAACAAACTAATCATGTGATTCAGGTGTGTTGACCCAGGGTGAGATCTAAAACCTGCAGGGACACCGGCCCTCGTGGACTGAGATTGCCCACCCCTGATCTAAGCTCTCCCTGCTTGTTATTCAACACTAACGCCATCATCCAACCTAATGATAAATAAACAGTACCATCAAATGGATAAAGGAAATATATGATGAGTCATGTAGCTCAAGTTTGAAATGATTTATTACACCAGACAAATAAAGTCAGAGTTTGGTGCCAACACTCTGAGCTCATCACTCCCTACAAATCTAACAAGGGCAAACTGGGTGCACATGCAGCAGTTATTTTAGGAAATACTTAATCTGACAGACAGAATAAACCATAAACAACTGAACTACATTCTAGTCAACAAAGACAAACTGCTTAGTTGCAGCTTATCTGTAAAACAGATCAGTACATTATCTTTAAAGTCAGGACTTACCACGATAGATGCAATCAGCACTAAAAACAAACAAGGTTGTGAAATACTTTCAGTGTGGGTTTTGTCTGTGACGTGTGACTCGTGCTTTTTTGTTTTCTCTTGTTCTACGTGTCAGTGTTAAATGTTTCTTTTGATTTCAGCTAGCGGAAAAGACAAAAACCTGCAGAGAACGAGTCATGCGTCTCAGTTCTTCAGGTACAACCACAAATGATCAGGGAACTGAGTGACAGCCTGCAGAGGAAACTCCCAGCAGATGAGTGCAAAGCGCCCTCATCTAACATGTCACAAATATTGTTGGTAAGTGTCATAGTGGCTTTGGCACAAAGTGGCTTAATTTTCAAATGGTTTGATGCTACATATACATAAGACTAACTCAGCACAAAACTCAGCTTTATTTTATGGACTACAGGACAGCTTCAGATCATAAACTTCTTTAAGAAGTCGTCCGTTTTGTTTGCTCTGCTGTCTGATAGAGACGTATCCACACAGGCCAAGCAGAGCCAAACAGCTTTCACTTTAGATTTTAGTCACACTGTTGGTCACAAGATATTGTTCATGTTACTCAGAGTGTATCTTACCTTTGGCACAGCTGGAGCTTCTGCCAGCCACCACAGGTGATCAGGGCACTGAGATGAAACACTCTGCTCTCTGAGATTTCCTACTTACTCTTTTCTGGATGTTACACAACTGAATTCACCATCATACACACAGATGTTTACAGATGCTGTCATTGCTGATTTTTCACAAGTGTAAAATTATCCTCTGATGAGTGAAACTAAACAGCATCATACAAACGGACATTTGAATCAAACACAGTGGTTTCAAACTTTCTGGCATGTTTCACATAAGAAGCTGAAAATGATGATTTCAACCTAACATAATGCATCACTGTGAACTTCACCACAGCTCTGCATTAAACTGTAGAAACCTGCTGACTGGTTTCACCTTTTCATAACACATGAAGATTATAACTCAGTTTGTTTTTCCAGATGTTCAACAATATGAAATAAGCAGATCATTTATAGCAGATTTCACTGGGCAGTTCTGAACTTTAAAAATAATTTTTCTCATTTTTCTCCTGTCCTCACTTTTTTACACCACATACATCAAGTCAGATAAATTCATATCACAGACATCTTGTGTTGCTGGTAACTGCGTTACCTTTGTCATTTTCCATAGATTCAACTAAAGAAATGAGAACAAATTATGTTTTTGAAGGACTTTGTGATGATGTCGAGTTGAAAGCTGTGCTGTTGTGAGCAGCTGTGGCTCAGGAGATAGAGCGGGTCGTCTTCTAATGGACAGGTTGGTGGTTTGAGTCTTAGCTCCTGTAGTCTGAAAGGCCAAGCATGCATTCATATGAGTGTGAGGGTGTGTATGTCACCTTAAAGGCACTTAGAGAAAGTCACATGTGTGAATAAGGCTTGTAGTAAGAAAGTGCTTTGAGGGCTAAATTAGAAAAGGGCAACATAAGTACTGATCCATGTAACACCTGAGTTTTTGCAGTTAGTGAAAGAAACAAAAACACGAACAGACACAATAAGTGACAACCAAGGAGGCACCAGCCCACTGAAATCACTGTTATGTCCTGTAGTCTCAGTGTAGACATTATCAGAGTGAAACAGTACTGCCACCGTGAGGTCAAACTGGAGCATTGCTGGTAATAATTCTTGCCTTGTATGGAAGGTGTGATAGAAAAGGGAACTTCTTTGTCTAATTTTCGGGGTTTAAGATTGACCATTTACTGTAACTGATGCATATTATGTTCATTTGTGAAGCATGAAGGGACATAACCCTGATGAATGAAACCATTCTGAATTGAGCTGTTTGGGGAAGATTGATGCTGGTGTTGCAGTATACATCTTCCCACACGTCTACTCAATAAATCATTGTTTGACTGAACTCTTCTGGGCCTCTGTTGGTTTGTTCCATTGCTCAACATTTTCGAACTCAGGACATTCTCCACCTAAAAACTGTTGGAACAAAGACCTCCTCACACTTTTAACCAAAGCTGGCAAAAGTACTGACATTCTGTACTTAAATAGAAGTACAGATACTGCTGTTTAAAACATTACAGTTAAGGTTTAAGTATTTTATTAAGCTTTTTTACTCATGTAAAAGTAAAAAAGTACAGACTCTGAAATGTACTCAAAGTAAGAAGTAGCTCTTTAGACGATGTTTCTATTTTTGTGTGAAAGGTACCTGAACCTTGTGCTATAAATAATAATAAAAAAATATCAGTAGATGGAAATACATACTGTACTTTTTTGGTCTATTTATATTTAGCTTGAATCTGAAGGGAAAAAAAGGGAAAATAGAAATAAATATCTGTTTTTTCTTGTCTAGATTGAAGAGGGTGACTTTGCCTCTCAACAGTAAAATGTGCACAGTCAGGGGTTACAGTGGATTCAGCAGGTGGGGGATCCTAAAACTGGTTCTCAGGGATCAGTGTGGGGAAAAGAATCATAAATCAGAATAACTTCTATTAGAGCTCCAGTAGATTTTCTTAGTGTCCAGGCTGTGATCAGCTGACCTGCTGCTCTTTGTGGATGAACACACCTGAATTCAACCAGATGTCAGCAGATGTTTCATATGTCCTGTCTTGGACCATCTCACAGCAGGACCTTTCCCTTTGTGAGCTCCTGGAAGCTGGGGAGGAAAGTGTTTAAGCTTTAGTGAAATCACTGTGATTACTTCAGGATATGAAACGAGGAAACTGTTGAGTGCAGAGTTGAAAGTTGGGGCGGGGCAGCACTTTTGTTTAAGGGGTCATTGCCCCCTCTTGTCCCAGAGTAGAGCCCCGTTGGGACTGTGGGATGTAGTTGGAGTTCCTGCAGAGAACCCACACAAACACAGGGAGAACATGCAAACTCTACATGGAAAGACAAACCACTGTGCCATCATCCTGCCCTCTGTTTCTCCCAGCTGCTTACTTCTGATGGGCTTCATTAAAAATGTCCAAATGTTTCTATTAATATTTTATTATAACATAAATAGATGGTGTTAGACAGAAATATATAGATATTAATGATACTTTGGATCACTTCACTTCTTCTAATTTCATGTCTTAATCTTTCTGAAACTGAAGAAACTAATTGAAACTAATTTTGTGAAGTAAGTAAGATTTGATCTGTGTAACAGTCTGTGGTCACTGCTGTCTGATGCTCCTCTTCATTAGGATGATGGGAGCAAATGTCTCTCCAAAATTCCTGTGTAAGCCTCAGTCAGCGGAGATCAGAGCACAGAGACGAAATCATCACAGCAGACAAGAGTCAAACTCATAGTATGAATTCTGTTTAGTACAGTTTTAAATGTTTTAGTTGTTCATTCGATATTATTAGTATGACAAAGATGGCGAGCAGCCATGTAGAGATCTTCAGAACCAATTTGGCTGAAACTGTTATCAAATATGGGTTTAGATGTATTTTACATTCTTATAATAACCTTATTACAGACACAATAAAATCAAGTTTATCACACCAGGTCATTTACCACCTGCAGGACCATTTTTTCTATAAAGAGACTGGTATGGGACCAGCATGCACTGGGGTGGGCCTATGGTTTTTTACCAGAGCAGGAGAAGCAGCAGGAAGCAACAAAAATGGATCTTGCTATTGCCAAACTGGATGAATGAACCATAAAAACGCAACATTCAAGTTTGGACAGTGGACTTCTTTTGCCTGCGTACGAAATATTATCTCAGTGCAGCAGTGGCTTGTGGATTTTTAATTGTGGGATGTTTGATTTGTCAAACAAAAGGAATTGCCACTACAGTGAGGGACAGAGTTTTGTCTTTTTTAGAGGTACTTTTACAACAGGGAAGGTTTTTGTCGTTAGCAGAAACGCTCAATAGACAGAAAAACAAATGCAGCCTAAAAGAAAATTACCGTGAAGTGAGGGAAACAGCCTTTCCTGCTCCGATTGGACCGATACGAAAAAAAAAAAAAAAACCCAGAAGAGGAAAAAACATCGAGTTGACAACAAATAACGCCTCTAAATGATTTTATTACCGCGAGAGATGAAACAGACAGCCGCTGGATGGAGATAAAAAGCGGGGAGGAACAAGCATATGCGCTTGTTCTTTTAGACGCCGATGTAGACACCGGTGAATCCACGCAAGTGGACTACGGTACGTGTGTGAGTTTTACATTAATTTCGACGTCAACGCTAAATCAACCTTTTAAGAAACTTTGTGCACTTGTTACTTACAGGCGATAAATGTAATTATTGAAGGCAGTTCTTCGATAATTGCATTTATGGAAGCACTGCCTGATTCTTTTGAAGATCTTGAAGACACCCTGGCGGTGCTGATCCTGCACCTGCTGCTAATGCATTTACTCATGCCGGCCAGGCTCGTTCTGGCCATAGTTGAAGAGCATTTTCTATCGGCTTCAGCGGGTCAGGGTACCGCTGCCACACAAGCCGATCGTTTAAGGTTTTGAAGGAGGACCCAAGCGTTTTCTAAAGGCTTCCAACAAAGATCTGGACTACAGTGCTGGTTTGACATGATTTTTTATTTTTATTTTTATTCCCCACACATTACAAATTACTGCTTTTTGCTATTGATACATAGGCCAAAAGGGTTGTGGAGTACATGCTGGAGAGCATTCGCAGGACCTCCCTCTTATGGAAATTCCTTCGTTGCTGGGCTCCTCTTCCTGCTTTAAAACAGAATATATTTTATTCTTATTGTACGACGACCCATTGAAAGTAAAATGAAACACACACACACACACACACACACACACACACACACACAGAGGAATTATAATCACAACGTTACTTAGCAGCTTTTATTTTTTACAGCACTACAATGAGTCAAAGACCTTTATAATACGATGTTGGTGTCAAAACACATTCAGCTGTATTACAATTCATCTTTAAATCAAGTGTACACATACATTTTATTATTTTATTTGAAGAGGCTGGTTCATAAGTCGAGGCGCAGATTTTTATTAATAAACATCAGATTGTGACATAACCTGTTTATTCAAATTCTTTTTAATTACCTTGGAGTCTCATGACCTGCAGCCCACGAGGATTGCGTATGATAGGACGGAGAGCTCGGGATGCTACAACTCTCTCTGTCACGTGCCACAAGCATGAAAAAAAAGACAATTTAGTGTTTTTTATGAGAGAGAGAGAGAGAGAGAACTCACTTAACCACTTGTATATATCTTTTTGACTTGTTAAATCAACGCTGTAATTGTTAGTTTGTACAAAAAAGTACAAAAAAATAAACAAAACCTTTCTGATCGGATGAATGACTACGTCATATCCTCTATTTTTTTAAAGGCATAATTTGATTTACCTTGCTCCTCCTTTGACGGATTGTCTACAGCGGTGACCCGGCTCGGTATAGTCACGATGTCCTCTGTCAAGAAATAAAGAAACAAAACAAAAAGAAAAAAAAAGTCAAAAAGCGAGAATCGATCAAACTCGATGATATTAGCGCTCCAGGTCGGAAGGAGTCGAGAGCGGGTGAATTTCTACGTCTTATCCTGGTATTTAAAATGATAGCGGAAACCTCACATATAATGTTTACCTTCACTTTTAATCTCTTTCCGCATTTCTTCTCTTTCTGATGTACGTCGACAACAATAACTTGGTTGTCTTATTATTATTTCCCCCCCTCGCTGCGCTCTTTCACGGACGGCGTTACTCTGCTCCGGAGGGTCGGCAGAGTTTGTGATGTTCTTCTCACACCGGTCTGTACCGTCTGTAAGTGACAAGTTTACAAAGTTAATTAAAAAAGTTGATTTAGCGTTGACGCCGAAACGTATTTAAAACACACACGCGTACCGTAGTCCACTTGCGTGGATTCACCGTTGTCTACATCGGCGTCTAAAAGAACAAGTGCATATTAACAAGTAATATTTATAATAAACCTTGATGATATATAATTTATTTCTTAGAATCCTGCTCAAAATGGTAAAAATGTACCGGCGTGAGACCTGAAGGTTTCCCCGTCCGACAACCCGGCCGGGCCTCTCTGATCCACGTCGTTGTTTGATCCGTTTGCGGACATAATCACAGGTTTCCCTCCCGATCCGCAGACTTGCGCGTGTCGTGGATCTGTCTCCACTGTTTCCCCCTGCTTGCTCCTCCCGCTTTTTATCCCCATCCAGCGGGTGTCAGTTTCCCTCACTTCACGGTAATTTTCTTATGAGAAAAGCAGCTTCCCTCTTGTAAAAGTACCTCTAAAAAAGAAAAACTCTGTCTCTCACTTAACCTCAGTCTAAGAGGGGGAGGCTGCACAAAAATAGCTCATCCGGGGTGAAATTGTTTTAATACAATTGGGACGATAAATAGGAACGAGTTCTGATTTTTTTTTTCACGGTGCTTTTTTGCTCTGGGATATATTATATTACACGTAGAAGGAGTCAAGTCTGCTGTGTATGAAAAAATAAATTATTTGCACAGACATCAATACTTTTGTTAGGTTAAGCAATAGGAAACAACATCTTAATCAAATGCCGAACAATAAGAGGAAATCATCCTCTCCACTTACATAATCTAAAAGACTCATAAAAGAAAGTTACCTTTTAAATCTGGTGTGATGATAAACTTGATCCTAATAAGGTTATTATAAGAATGTAAAATACATCTAAACCCATATTTGATAACACAGTTTCAGTGTTTGCCAAATTGGTTCTGAAGATCTCTACATGGCTGCTCGCCATCTTTGTCATACTAATAATATCGAATGAAAAACTAAAACATTTAAAACTGTGTTAAACAGAATTCATACTATGAGTTTGACTCTCTCTCTCTCTCTCTCTCTCTATATATATATATATATATGTGTGTGTGTGTGCTCTCCACATGCAGAGCGACAGATGAATGTATTAAATTTTCTTAGAGAATCCAATGGAAATTAAAAACATAAAACTGTTTCAAATCAACTTTATTGTCCAGTTTTTATGTGTACAAAGTAATTTCTTTTTAATTCAGGTACTTGAACACGTCACACCCAGACAGGACAGACTGCAGTAAAACACATGATCACACGTTCCTCATATCATCATGTTTTTGTCATCATTTGTCTTTTACTGTGCACTTAGTGACCACACGAAGTTCATTAAATGAACCTTAAATCAACTATTAAAATCAGGTGAAACAGTTTGAGTTCCTTCCTGCTGAACGATCCTTCTATATAACCTCCACCGGGGTTTTGTTGGCAGCATGTTGATGCTCCACTCACTCAGAAATAGGAGAATAAAAGTACAATTGCCCCACAGACAGCCTCAGCATGACTAAAGATTACAATATAAAACATGAAATTCACATGCTTTCAATGCTTTCACCACACCAACATGAAGTTTTATATTTGGTCTCTTAAAAATAAGGAACAAGAAAAGTTTGCAGAACCCAGAGAGTTCAAACTAAGGATGCTGTCTCGCTGCAGGGAGTCTTCACACTCCATTTAATCATCTCGTGGTCTGTTTCTTTCCAAGAGAGTGAGACCTAAAGAGAAGGAAAAAGACAGGAGAAACTGTTAGCTTCACCTGTCCTGTCCTGTCCTGACAGAGCAACCACAGGAGGGGATGTTCACAGCGAGCAGGAACCTCCGAAACTGAAAGATGAAGCTCAAGCACCAAAGCTGCAGTTCATCTAATGTCCACTAGAGACTCCAGCAGTGAGTCCCATGTTAGCATGCAACACAGTTAATATTTATGCTAATTCTTGTTCCTAGCTGATTTTTTTTTCTCAGCTAATCTCAATAAAATGATCTAAAAGTTTTTAGTGAATGTAACATTAACGAGGCCAGCGTGCACACAACCAGGTTCAGACTGCGGTTAATCTGATTGGTAGTAAGAGATAAAAAAAAACCTCTGTGTTTTACTGTTTTCAGTAAAAATGTGGACTGAAGGTTTGTATCTGACAGTGATGCAGGATCACCCAGCCTGACGCATGAAATTTATTTACTGATTCAGTACCTGCCATACTCTGCATGGGTGGATCCTTCTCCTCCCCCTCCTTCTTCAGTGGCCACAGAGAAGTAACCAGCTCTTGAGCTTCCTCGTAATTAATAAAACAATCTTCAGCAATCTTCAATCTTTTGACTGTCACAGCGTCACACTCACAGAATGAGAGGTTCTTTCTCAGATCATCAGAGTTAAACTTCAGTTTCTGAACACGAAAATGAACAAAGAGAAAAAGGTGTTGGACAGTTTTACACAGGAACCTGCAAAAAGCTCAGAAAATATGTTTTGCTACAATTTAAAGTATAAAAGTGAGTTAAAATGTTCATTTACAATAAAATGTGTTTAATGATTCCTTTTACATCCAGTTTACATGTGTCGAATTTGTACTGATCCTGAGCACCTGAGGACTCTTCACCAGTTAAACCAGCTGAGGGCTGCAAACAGCTGCAGCTTTAAGATGAATAAATATGAAATAATGTTCCTGTTGGAGGAGCAGTGAAGGTACCTGTCCGCTCTTCACATGCAGGGCAAGGACGACGTGATCCCAGACACAGTAAGGCTTTTCAAACGGCCCTTTAACCTCTGCCAGGTTGTTGACCTCGTCTATTTTATACGTATACCTGAGAAGCAGACCAAAAAGAACCATTTAGCATTTTAAAGAGTTCAGAGATTTTTAAAACACCTCACTCACACAATTCAGAGAGAGGGAGAGGTAAAAATACAGCCCAGGTAGCTGCAGGTAAAGCACTCAGGTGGAAATTTTTGCTATTGGGTCATTCCTATAACTATGATGTATGTATTTTATTTATTTTTTTCCTACCTTTTTTCCCCGCACATGGCCTGTGGTCTCCAGATGAAGCATCCATCTTTGTAAGCACAGATGGGGTTCGGCTCATCAGGCAGGATGGGATACTGTTCGAAGTTATAGATCTTATTGTTGTTATCATTTGGGCTGTGGACCAGCACCACATACATCACTTCCTTTTTGTACAAGGAGGTCTTGAAGACCCGCATGACGGGCTGCATGTCGTTGCAAATCTGGAAAGAAAAAGACGTTTTGAGAGATCTATAGATCAGTAACCTGAGGAGCTGACATAAACAAACAAACCTGGTTATTGTATTCTGAGTCATCTTTGTGCTTGTTGACTGTCTTTTTCTGTTTTATTTTCAGTTTTGAACAAAATTTAATGGTTTTCTATTCAGTTTTTTTTTTCAGTCAGTGAGATATAAATTAATGTGTGTGTCTACTGGAAGACAACATTCATTAAATTAGTCCATACCTGCTGTCTGTAGGCCTCCAGCACCTCATTCACTGTGAAGGTGAAGCGGTACGATCCATATCTGGACTTCTCACTGAAGGCTGGAGAGGAGGCAAACTTCAACAGGAAGCTTTGCTGCCTCTGGGCCTGCTCCTTGGTCCGGTTTGGGAAGGTCTCCTCCAGGAGCCTCCTCTCAGCTGATTGGATCTCTTCTGGTCGCACAGCCAGACTCCACCACACCAGGGACAGACTGTCATTATTGGATGGATCCTTGAGGCCTTCATCCTTTATCTCACGTAAAGCTTTTGGGCCTGTGTCGTGTTTTAGATGAGACACATAAAATTCTGGTTTGGGATATTCAGAGGTTTTTGTGTTTTTAAGGTAATCATTCTGCAAGTCAGCAGCCTCCTCTTTTAAATCATCGATATTTAAATGTTTATATTTTATAAAATATTCTTTTCTATTTGGATGAGGCTCCATGATGAGATCGAGAAAAGTGTAGATTGGCAAATGAAAGCTTCAGTCTGGAGTGTCAGAGGAGAGGAGTGACTTGTGTTCTCCGACAGCCTGGATATTTATACACTGCTTCCCACAAACCACACACACACACAACCACATACCCACATGCTCATGTATCAACAGTCCACTGAACAAATGTATTCATTGTTGTATTACTCTTCTTGTGTATAAATAAAGACCAGGGCAAGAACAGAGCGCGCACATTACACACTGCAAATTCCTTAACAAGATTTATTGTCTTAAATTTAGCCAGATTATCTTGTCCATCTTGTTTTGAACATTACAAGCTAGTTTCCAGTTTCATGTGTTAGATGATTAGACTTGTTTTTTGTTTTTGTTTTGTTTTGTTTTGTTTTGTTTTGTTTTGTTTTAGTTTTGTTGGTTTGGAAAATAAATTTGTGATCACACTTGTGGATCACGGTGACACATAATGATTAGACATATGATTTACTAATGCAGATGTAATAAGTTTATTCTAAAGTTCAAGGAGAACAAAGAAGAACAGCATCTTCAGTTGTGTCTTGGCTGTTGTTCTCTGTGTAGTGTGCTGAGTTTTTTTTGTTTGTTTGTTTGTTTGTTTTTTGAAATGTTGCTTGAGTGAGAAGTACTGTAACTTCTGAAGTAGCTCTCACCATGCGACCTTGATGATGATAAGTCCAGAGCCAGCTGAGAGCTGGATGAGACCTCTGCTTTGTTTTAGGTGATAAGGCAGAAAAGTTAAAACTTAGTTTCTTGTCTTGAAGAAAAAAGAAGAAGAAGGAGGTTTTGTGTTTCTCAGCCAAGAACAACTAGAATTTCATTTTCTGTTTTTGAGAAAGGAGAATTTAAAATAAAAATAATAATAATAATAAAACAAACAAAGAGTGATGTTTTGTTTAAGTGGTGAAGAAAGCTAATACTGCAAAATACCGTCTAGTGCATGATCTGCGAGCAATAAATGAAATCACTGAAATGATGCCACCAGTAGTAGCAAATCCGCACACTATACTGAATCAAGTCACTCCAAAAGCACAAAGGGTGTAAGCAAAATACTATGGCTGTGTTACATCACTTGGCTGAGCAAGGCCACAAGGTATCTTTAAATAAACTCCAATTATGGAGACCTGAAGTCAGATACCTAGGGCACACCCTCAGGTGAAGGCAGAAAGCTACTAAACAAAAGAAAAGAAGCTATACAAAATGCGCCACAGCCACAAAACTAAGAATCCACATTCTTTCTAACTGTCAGTGAGCCTGAGTTATGACCTTGGCTCCCTGTTTTTCTGCTTCCAACAAAGGTGGGGGTGAAGCTCCCGTGGAATGTGCTCTGTTCTCCTTACTATCAGAAAAGCAAGGCCCTCTGCAATATTACAATTATATTACAATATTACAATATTCTCTTCATAACTCAGCAGTATGAAATGTCATGAAACAGTGTAACTCACTCACAGTAAATCAGCAGTATAGGATAATACAAACCTATCTAATAAATCTAATGATTTTCACATTCTTTTAACTCAGAAGTGTGATGCAAACTAAAACTACATACTGATTACACAAGAAGTATGATGAAGTATGATTTCTACAGCAGTATCATGATTCACTCATTTTGATTACAGGTATAATGTAATATATAACAGCATAATAATCTCACAACTGCCACTTTCTTAACACACGCGAGTGAAAGGCAGCTGTTAAGAAAATGCCCTTTTGGGTGAGACAGGCCCACAGGCCCTGCATACAAGCATACTGACACACATACTCTTGGGCGATCGTGGCTCAAGAGTTGGGCGTTCGCCTTGTAATCAGAAGGTTGCCGGTTCGAACCCTGGCTTGGACAGTCTCAGTCGTTGTGTCCTTGGGCAAGACACTTCACCCGTTGCATACTGGTGGTGGTCAGAGGGCCGATGGTGCCAGTGTCCGGCAGCCTCGCCTCTGTCAGTGCGTCCCAGGGTGGCTGTGGCTACAATGTAGCTGCCATCACCAGTGTGTGAATGTGTGAATGACTGCTTGTGTAAAGCGCTTTAGGGTCCTTAGGGACTACAAAAGCGCTATATAAATACAGGCCATTTACATGCAATGAAGAACAGCTTACACTACAGCACACACTATACATGTGCCTATATCTCTCATTGGTGTTAAAGCAGGGAAAACTTAACAGAGTTTTGTTATCAAATGCTGAATTTATCCACTGCTGACATTTAACTCTTCAGCTTGACAATAGGTGAAATGTTTGTGAGAACAGAGAATAAAAAATACAGACAGAGAGAGTCTGGTATCATGCAACACAAGTAATTTACTGTATGAAGGAAATTCTCTTTTGTGATGATATTTTGAACGTGCATTTCTGTTGACCTATCAAATTAGCGCATTACAAGCTGATATGCAAATTAGTTGATTTATACTAGATTTGGAAAAATGACTGGATTATAAAATAAGTGAATAGGATGTAACAGAGGGTTGAAATTTTTTTCTTGTTTCTAGTGTGTGGAGAAAGGTTTTATCATGGCACACATCTGTTTACATGGGAGGAAACTCCTTATATGATACGACATTTAGCAATTTGCAAATGTTCAGCACATCAGAAGGGTGACTCTGAAATTACAAAGGGAAACAATTTTACTGACAAAGCTGCAAAAGCAGCAGCCATAGCAACCACAGTCTTATTAACAACTCATGAAAACTACACCGTTCCACCATGTGTACTGCAGGACGAACAAAAAGCAGCACCACCTAAAGAACAAAAACAATGAACACGGAGCAGTACTAGACGCTGATGACATAATGAAAATAACAGGAAGACCCATTCTTCTCATTACACAAAACAGCCGCTTTAGTGAGCCATGGTTTTAAGCCATGCCCTCATCAGGAGGGAGGATCTGAGGAATGGTCTTTATGATAAACCAACAATTTTATACTATCAATTTTGAAACTTCAGCAAAAGAATATGTGAGAACATGTATGACCTGCCAAAAACACAATACCCAAGGCAACTTAAGACCAAAAAGAGGACATTTTCCTACACCACCTCACCCATTTCATACAATTCACATGGACTTCATTGAATTGAATGAGTGTCAGGGCTCAAAATATGTTGCAGTAATCATAGATGTTTTCTCAAAATGGCCAGAAATTTACCCAGTGAAAAAAGCAGACACAATCTCAGTTGCAAAGTGTCTATGCAACCATTTCATTTCAACATATGGTATTCCTACTCTGATACGATCAGATAATGGAACCCATTTTGTAAATGACGTGATCAGCAAAGTATCTGAAGCACTAGGTTTCAGTATAAAACACCATTGTGCCTACCATCCACAGAGTGCAGGATTAGTGGAGAGAACAAATGGCACTATAAAACAAAGGCTCAGGAAAACAATGGAAGAAACTGGCAGACCATGGCCAGAATGTGTAGGCCTAGTCAAAGTGTGGATGAGAATAACACAAGGAGATAACAAACTGTCCGCATTTGAAATTATACATGGGCGACCTTTTCCACTGCCATTAGCGAGCCACTAGATAAATCAATCTGTGAAACCACTCTGGCAGATTGGATGACTCAATTGTTGACAAACAGAGAAGTTGTTTTGAACAAAAAACTGCCGCAAGACTCTTCTTCTATTTCCTGCAGGTTGAAGCCAGGTGATTGGATCCTTGTCCGAGTACTCCAAAGAAAAATTGGAGCTCGCCACGGTGGGAGGGTCCATACCAAGTGCTTCTGACTACTCCAACTGCCTGCAAAATAGCATATAGGCCTTCCTGGATACACCAAAGCCACTGCAAGAAAGTTAAGGTCCTAGAGGATTCCACTTCCTCCACAGAAATCAACTGGTAAGGGAAAGTTTCACCCTCGCTTGGTTGCTTCAGTGGTGAGAGTGAAGTGTTGAATGAGCATTGCTTGCACTTCCACCTCCAGCCATTGGCCAACTCTAGAGTAACCAAGCAGTAGGGTGTGACGGACCTGTACACAGCCATGGGAAGGTGGACCCTCTTGGTTACCTTGACTACGCCAGCTGATGCTGACAACAGCTGAATCACGAGGCAGACAGAAAAGATGGACACACGTCGACACTCCCTACACTATATGGAAAATATATGAGCAACACTCAAGCCAAGTGTGCCGCTAGCTTCGCTGGCATCGGATTCCAACACAGCCAAATCACTATCGACGAGACAAACCCATCTACGTTTTACACTCTTCACGTCAACCTTCTAGGAGGGTTACAACACAAGAAAATCACCATTGAAGATGTTGGACTTGATAAAGGAACACGTAATCAACTTTTCTGGCTCAATTTCAATGTGACAAACCGGAATACATCCATCCACTTCCCAGTGTTTTTGGACCAAATTCCCAGGGAAGAACCACTCCATGTGCTATAAACAAGAGAAAGGCAACAGACCCCTTGGAAACACCACAAACTGTGTCCAAACCACAGGCCACGGAGAAGGGCGCCCCTGTGAACACGACTGGACCATCTAATGGCACGTACTGGGTGCAAGCGCCCCCCCGACAGCCAAACCCATCTGTTCTCTGATTGGATTGTTACATTTATGATTGACATGACATTGACCAATCAGATGAAAGGAAGAAAAATAAGGTCAAAATTCGTACTTGTACCTTGCAGAGTTTCACATGTTTTGTTTTTTGTTTTTTTGCTATGTCCACACACAAATTCTTTTTACACCTACAAATCCTGATTTACAAGTACAAAACTGATTTACAAGTACAAAATATTTATGACCTCAATTTGAGCCCATAAACTCGTCCCACACGTTCAGAGAAACTTCTGTTTTGGCTGACTCGCATAAAAAGTCCAGAGTGTCACATTTCCTCCTTCAGACATGTCACTCTGTAGCAAATCCCACACTGTGTGACCATGGCTCACATGAATAGTGTTTATATATGGTTGTGTAATAGTGTTTACGTTTGTTCTGAGCCACACGGTGAGGCGCTGTTATGAAGGAGGAGTTTATTGACATTTGAAATGCACAGAGCAGATGCTGATTGGCTCACTCAAGGAGGCCTATGAAATGATTGGACCAGACTGATGACAACAAGAGTTTGTTGATGATTACAGGTATAATGTAATATATAACAGCATAATAATTTCACAACTGCCACTCTGGTGATGTTATAAATGACCACAATTTGAGCCCATACATGTTTCTCAATTACATGGGTTTCACTTTGTTTGACATGAATAAAATATTTCCTTTAGTGAAGCAAAAAAATAAAAAAAATGTCATGTGGGCAGGCTGAGCTTGTTGGAGACTAATACTACATAAACGTGAAACATAGTAAAACTGTGTTGGGAGTTTGTTCCAGATATATGGAGCATAAAAGTTGAAGCAGCTTCTCCATGTCTGGTTCTGACTCAGAACTGATTAAAATCCGGATCCAGATGAGCTGAGGGATCTGGAAGGTTCATACTGGGTCAGGAGGTCACTGATGTATTTTGGTCCTAAACCATTCAGAGCTTTATAGACCAGCATCAGAACTTGAAAGTCTGTCCTCTGAGATGCTATCACCAGTTTCTCTGGCAGTTTCCCGCTGAACTGTGCAGCTGTTGGGCAGTGGGTGGTTCTAATGTGATGTCTAGTGATTTAAAAAGCAGAGAGTTAATCAGAGAACATCAGTAATCACTCATTGTGGTCTCAGGAATCTCTGACTGAGATTTTAGGTTTTGTTGAGCCCGTTAATGCAGAGACAGCATGGCTGTGCTGAACACATCAAGGACTCTTCTGGACTCTGCTGTGTGTCTTTTTTCTACTATCTGCCTCTGAAGGTAATCAGGTGTTACTCTTATAATACAGCTGAGCTTAACGATAGTTTTGTCTGACCTGATAAAACATGAAACATAAAATTTGGGATGATTAACAGTTAAAACGATGTGTTTCTTAAGTCAGTTCCATGTTAGGCACACTGAACAAGATGTGGAATGAGCTGATCCATGGCATCACAGAGAAAGAGTCTGCTTATAATTTATTTCGCAAAGGAATAAAAATTGAAGTCCAATCACAGGATTTTTTTTGCTTACAGTGTATTTATTTGAAACCATTAAATTTTTTTTCAGTGGCTTTCAATATAAACCTGAAAGCTCACTAGTAGGTGCCGTTAGTCTAAAATAAATGCAGATGAAAACATCTGGAATATGTCAACAGTATGTTCTTGCATTGTATTTTTATTTTCTGAAGTAATATACCCAGTCTCGTTTCTTCAGGCCACGCCCTCTAATACTCATCCTGTCTCTGCGTATCTACCTCTTCACTGAGATCACAACCTTGACCCCCCTGTCAGTTTTTGGCCGGGTTCCTTCCAATAATATGACACGAGACTGGCACTTTATTAATAAAGAAGGCACGTATTAACAGCAAAACACTAAAAACAAAATGGATTCCTTTTATACTCTACCTACTCGGGTGAGCATCCGGACTAGCCCGAGTATGGGGGTTAACTAATCAAAATGAAAACATTAACATACAATTACATTAGAGCACATAACAAACATATACATATTTCCAAAACGTACTATAAACAAATCAATAACATATGCTTCAACCATTACTATCTATCCATACTCCCCTAACCCGGCACACTGGTCTGCTCCAGGAGCTCTTAAGCAGGTGATTAAGCTGCTTCCACATCCTGCAAGAAGCAACCGGGACAGGCGACTACTTTTACAAATTCTCTTTTCACATATGTTTAGGTTACCAAAAAATGATCAAATGTAAGCAGCTCTAACTTTGACTCTTTTCTGACACAGGTAGGATGGACCTTGTCGCTTCCGAAGTTGTCATTTTAATCCTACATCCAAAAAAACCTAATAAAGAATTCATAAGAACTAATGTGTTGTTTTTATTATATTATTTTTAATTTACAATCAATCAATTAATTAATAAAAATGCAAACTAGGTAATGGAACCCCTGGTTTCCATTGCATTCCCTAAAGCTTAGTGGAAAAAATCTCATATTCAAATAATATGAATATGAGCCCCCCCTCTGTGGGAAAGAGTTCTTTTCTCAGAGTGAAGTTTACAACAGGAGGCGAGTTTTGTCATGAGCAAGAACGAGCGCAGACAACTGTTGCCCATAAAGTAAAACAAATAGCCTCCTCTAAGTCGTATTTTACCGTAGGAGAATGTGAAAAACAGACAACCCTCACAAGAAGGCACCCAAGAAAGGAAATTGGACACCACAACTCCCCCACCCCCAACTGCACACACACACACACACACACACACACACACACACACACACACACACACACCCCAAAACAGAGAACTGAACTGTGAGAGAAAGAATATATAAAATATACATATATATATTTCAAGTTTTTAGCTCAAACAGACTCTTGAGCAAAATCCGTAATGGCATAACCAGTGTGCAGCCTAATGCACATCTTTGAACTGTATGATAATCAGTACATGAAGCATACCTCTGAAAAGAGTCCATCATTTGTGAATTTACAGATTTTTTTTTTAACCACAGTTTTCACAAACTGTGGATGATGAAATCCTCTGTATTGTAGAAAATGTCTTTAAACTATCGCTGTTCCTACTTATGGAGTTCCCGAGCTACTTCTTTACTATGTGAATAAACAATTTGAATGAGAAAGGATTTAAAGACACATTGAAGCAAAGGTAAAAACTTTGTAATGAAATTTATGGGACTGTTCTTCTGAAATCCGACAGAGAGTGAAAATCCAAGAGCTGCTGCAATCCTCTGCATTAATGATCTTTCTGTTTCTCTCCTTCTGCATGTGTGTGTGTGTGTGTGTGAGTTCACAAACGGGAGGTCACGGCAGGAGTTCCCTGAGTTGACACGTATGGTAAATGGCCTGTATTTGTATAGCGCTTTACTAGTCCCTAAGGACCCCAAAGCGCTTTACACAACCAGTCATTCACCCATTCACGCACACATTCACACACTGGTGATGGCAAGCTACATTGTAGCCACAACCACCCTGGGACGCACTGACAGAGGCGAGGCTGCCGGACACTGGCGCCACCGGGCCCTCTGACCACCACCAGTAGGCAACGGGTGAAGTGTCTTGCCCAAGGACAGAACGACCAAGACCGTCTAAGCCGGGGCTCGAACTGGCAACCTTCCGATTACAAGGCGAACTCCCAACTCTTGAGCCACGATCGCCCCATATGAACCATAAAGTCAGTTTGGACTGAGGAGCAGTTGGTAAACTACATTCAGTCTTGACAAAATTACTTTTTTATCCAATGCATGCACAAGAATCCAAATCTCTGTATCACAATGATTTCATTAGAGCCTTATTTTTTTATGGGGGCAATATCACAAATACCGTAGATCATTAATAGGGAAGAAAAAAGAAGGATCACATCAGCAATGGGAGACAGAAGTCTTGACACATGCTTATAACTTAAAACACAAAAAATCCCCAGTTACAGCTGGTAAGATTTATGGTATAAACCAGACTTTCACAGTCTGCATCTTTACAGGGTTTTTTTCTGCTTTTGTTCACTCCTAGTGTGATTAACAAGCAACAATCACAAACACAGAGCTCAGTACTAACTATTAGCTGCTTTCCTTTACATCTGACAGACACATTAGTGCAACTCAGAGTGTGAGCAGCAACTCCTGTATACTGAACATAAGAAAAGTAATGTGTAGTGCTAAACCGAGATTCCAGGGCTCATGCTTATATGGTTTTCTTTAATTCAAAAACAGGTTAGTTTAGCGACTGTGTAACTGTGTCCTTGACCTTTTTACCGGTTTGAGGAGTTGGTTCCCTGGTCCAGATATTTGGGATGGTTCAAATGCCGAGTCTCCAAATGCAAACAAAAGGATATTTTCCAAGTTATTTCTTAAATGTGCATAAATGGGATCGGATGATGTCCGATAAAAGTAATAAACGATAAATGTAAATCAGTTGGTTTTTTTTAGCTGTGCAGACCCACTCCAGTGAAAGCGATAAAAAAAACTATCATGACTTTAACGAGATTATGAACAAAATGCAATACATTTTGGTTTTTGCTACATTAGCAACTTTTACAACTCTGATTTCCTGCAGGACCCACACGGACATCAGTTCAGACTGAAATCCAGTTCAGACGGCACACGCAACATGTTCAAGCTTGCACGGAGGCCTTTCAGTCAATGTAAGAAGATGGTTAAGGCGAGAGATTGCTATTCTGTCTTTTACATCGGTACAAAGGGAGGACTAAATGCCAAAAAAGAGAAAGGTTTTTAAAAAATGACGCTTTAAAACAGTTCGAGTATCTTTGTGTTTATTGGGAGAAGGGAATAACTGCGGCCGAGGCTCTGAAAAGAGACGGTCGCTTGGCCGATGACCTGGGCTACTTCGAGTTGGTTAACATCGACGACGAACGTAAGACTGAGTGCACAGACATAACTGATTGTCTGGACAATAAGAAATTCCAGACATGTTTTCCACAGGGAGCAGATACGGAAATAAAAGATGTAGCCATCCCAGGGCAGCAGAAACCTCCACACGCAGCGGTGGAAGGACATCAGTCTTAGATGTAGCACGACAGAACGGATTGAGTCTAAAAATGGTGATCAAAGAAACGGACAGCAGCGTTGACCGTAAGGAGGTTTACGATCTACTTTGTCAGCAGTATCCGCGTCTGAAACGATGGATGGAGAGTAGATTCCCCAAAAATTCTTTCCAGGAAGCACTGAAATACAGGAAGGAGTGCTTTGGAAAGACAGTCTTTTACTGAAATTCGCAGTGTTATGTTGCTGCTCGAACTGAGCGAGTCAGTTTGTCTCATATCTGGTTCCTTCATAAAGCAAGGCACAGGCTTTGTGTTATTTGACAACTTTGTCTTGACCAACACCCACTTATTCGACTACTGGGTTAAATCAAACACACCTAACTGGCGTGAATTTGTAAACTTTGAAGACCAAGAGTCAGACAGGAACAACCTCGGCGCTAAGGTGTTCATCGGCGACGATAAGTTAGATTATGTCATACTTAAGCTGGAAACAGAGAAAGTGCCGCCGGGGCTCCTTAAGAGATTTGAGCCTGTACCTTCAGACGGCGAGGCCTGTGTCGTTGGACACCCAGGAGGAGGAGTGAAAAAAACGAGTCCTATGTGCGTCGTCGAGAAAGAGAGGCGAGAAAATAATGAAAATTTAGAAGACTGCGAGGAATTTTGCAGTCTTTGTGAAATCAATCTGCAGATCAAAAGGGACCCGTATGAAAATATCTACGTCACCTACAACACTCTCATGTACCACGGCTCTTCCGGCTCCCCGGTTTTTGATGCAGAGGGACGAGTGTTTGGTTTGCACAGTGGCAGGTTTTTCTACGGGTTTCCGAACCTTAGTGAGAATGTGACTGAGTACGCCTTTCCTCTGCTCACTATATTTATACCAGGGACTAATGCACGTAGGGAGTGAAGGGTGGTCTGTGTGGTTCCATCGAGAAAAGCGACTGTGGCTCAAATTGCCAAAAAGACTGATGCTGGTTCTGATAGAAAGGTGTCAGAATGCACGGTGCATCGTAGTTTATGTGAGGAGGAGGCTAACAAATTTGAGATGTTGACTTGGCCTTTAAATTCCTCTGATCTCAGCACACCTTCAGAAGTCCTGTGGAGTCTATACCTCAGTGGGTCAGGGCTGTTTGTCCGTAATAACACGAGTGCACCAATTAGATCTGCAGAAGACTGAAGTAATTATAAGCCAAGGAGTTGAGATGTTAGAACACTGCACATATTGTATGTGCAGTGTTTCCACATACAGGATTGTATGTGGGCTCCACCCTGTGAAACACTAGAGACAAAAACCTGAACACAATAAACAACCATTTTGGATCTGACCTTTATATACAGTACAACCAGAAAAAATGATGACATTTGTTTTGTTTTTTTAATTACAAATTAACAGATATTGGACAAAAACTTAAACAAATAAACAGTAAAGACTTTAAGTACAAACAGTGCTGCTTTTAGTTGTATGGGTACATGTATGCTTATTGTATGTTTTCTGGTTATGTTTTATAATCACGTTCCTTTAAATGTTAAAAAACCACAAGTAACTGCTACAGTAGCAAAAATTAAACACAACTCCTTAATTAATGTCAAATAAAAACTTAACAGTGCAAAATACATATACACTGCAAAATCTCAAAATCTTACCAAGTATATTTGTCTAATTTCAAGTCAAAATATCTAAATAACACTTAAAATAAGCCATAATAAGCTAAAGAGTAACGTTTCAGTGAGATATAGGAACTTGTTTTTATGGTAAATTTAACTTGGGTTTTAGACAGTGCATCTTGGATACCTTGTTAAATGAAAAACTCTTGAAAACATATTGTTTTGAGTCATATCTCACACAAAACAAGCTTTTTTGGCATTTCATAAACGTTTTAAACTGCTGTGTTATTTTTAAAAGATGCATCATCTTGTTTCAAGAAATAGACCTAACTTGAATCAGGACATCAAATCTACTTTATTGAGAACTGCAGGTTAACATTGCATTATTATGAGCCAAAAATATTTGCCTGAGCTAGACAGGGAACTTCTACCTCATAAGCTAAATATTGATCATTCCACCCAACTGTAGAGAGAGGCTGGCATTCAAAACAATACACAGATGCATTTACAATATAGACGTTTTTAACAAGTGCAAACTCTGGAGCATCATTTATTACATCAGAAATAACCAAAGATTTTTCACATGAATGTTTATTTCCATGTAGCATAATCCACTGTACAGAGACTACATGTTCAACTTGCTCAATGAAGTCTTTAATCTTGCTTTCTACATAATGAACATTTTTCACCTCAGAGGCTGGACCCATGTCGCCTTCACTTGAAAAAATGGGATGTTTCTCATGCACGTTCTGACTACATTCATAAAGTTGGTTGTGCTTCACAAGAGATTTACAAATATTCTTAAATCTACTTTTCAGAGCCCACTGCTTGAAGAAACAATGTTTTGACTCAAAGCGCATACACATATGCCTCACTGTAGGACCAATAGCCTTAATCTGAGAAGGAAGATGCAGTAAATAATGCTGTTTAGGTATAATATTTTCATCTGGAAACAGTTGTTTGAAATGTTTTAAATGCAGCTCTATTAAAAGCTTCAGTCTGGAGAGAGTTGAGACAGCAATAATAGGTGAAAACAGAATTTTTATGATCTCTAACATGTTACGTAGCATTTGTGTGTAATGATTTTCTCCAATTTTGTCCATGAGAAATGGAAGGATCTTCAACAAAACCAGCATCTGCCCAGCTGACTGTTTTAATTTATTGTCATTTGATGACAGCGTACTGACAGATATGGGGCAAGGCTTATCCCTCACATCAACAGGAGAATAAGGGAAACACAGAATTGCACTATTGAATGAATCTAAGTTCATTTGCCCTGAAAGCACAAGATTCTTTAAAACACATTTGATTTCATATGGGGCAACGCCTTCAAGAATAACATGCATGATGTCTTGTGGGGTTTGATTGATTATATCAACGTGAGGAGATTCTGTTAACTTGCTTCTCCTGTTTATACCATACGTTATTTTTAGATTGTCTTTCAGAAAGTCAGTACTTGCCTTTTCAATGTCATTACATTGCCTGTTATGACTGGCCATGGTCCTTTTAACAAACAAATCTTCATTACATTTTTCCTGCATGTCTTCAAAGTGGCATTCGCAGTGCCTGCATTTACTGTAGGCAAAACCCACTCCTTCCTTAAATCCAGCCACTTCATGCTGAGCTAGAGTGTCTCCACACACAGATATGAGTGCCCCATGAATTGTCTTCTCACCACTTGCAGTAACAACTTGGACACCATCACACAGCTCAATTAAATAACGGTTAATCCTCTCAAATATCTCATCTATACCACAACGGGAAAGATCTTTTGATTTTACCATGGCAAGCAGATGAATAGCAAGAAGTCTTGATCTGAACTTAGGGCTGATGTTACCTAAGGTGTAATAAATCAATAACAGCTTGTTCTTGTTTGCCCGAGATCCAAGAGGATTGCATAGTTCAATTTCATCTGTATATAAAATCAACTGTAATGCTGTTGGGACTTTAATAAACAGTGGGTGCCACTTAAAAATGTCTCCATCAATGAAATTATGAAGAAAGCCATCCTTGCATGGCCTCTCATCAATCATTGCAAGCATTCTTGGATGTGACAACAGCTGCTCCAAACTTTTTACCAACGGTATGTAATGAAAACAATGGTCCTTAATGGCAAGAACTCTGGAGTCTCCACACTTCGAATAACAGACTGTTAGTTTTGTGACAATAATCTCTGGTTCAACTGGTTTTAACAGTTCTTTGATGGTCTTGTCCCAAATGGGTGGAAGCAATTTGAGTGAAAGGGTCAACAAACTGGTCAAATACCCCCAGCGCATCACTCTTTAGTTGATCCAGGTCCCCAGAATGTCTCTCAATCATGTCACTCATTCATCATTCCACGAAGCTCTCGGATTCCACGAAGCTCTCGCCTTGGAAACAATAATAAAATTAGAAAAGAAAGAAAAATTGGACAGCAAAAAAAAAAGAAAAAAAAAGGGGAAAACCATGTGAAGGAGCAGCAGCAGAGACATCTACAAGCCCCCAAAAAGGGTCCTCTTGGATCAAGCCAGTGACAATGCCCCCACCCCAAAACAAAACTGACCCAGTGTCCAAATATCATGAATACAAAAAGGGGTGGGAGGAGCAGCCCCCACCTGGGGAGGCAGACCGCCGCCAGCAGCGGTGGCAGGTCCGGGAGCAGCTGGCGCATGGAAAAATCCCTGAAAAGGAAGATAAAACCCCCCAAAACTCTCCAAATAAATAAGGCCCTCTCCAGCTGGTGACTCCCGGGACAGTGACTCCCCATGTATATAGTTTATTTGTTTATATAGTTTTTTTTTTTATAGTTGTGTGTTTTTGTTTTTGTTTTTTTTAATAAAGTTTTTTCATATTTAAAAAAAAAAAAAATCATGTCACTCATTTGCTGTTTTAGGTGCTCCCAGAGGCGGAGGCAGACATTTGAAACACCCGGGACTTAGCCCTATGCATGTGGGATTTTCTTTTTTTGGGGGGGGGGTTAGAAATGACTGAAAGATTAATAGGCTCTGTTTTGAGTTTTTTTAAAAAAAGAATGACTTCATATAGGGAAAAATACATATCACATATGCAGGACACCTTAAACTAGTTTTTTAATTACGCAGCAAGGCAGAACAAAGTCAGCCTGTATCAAGACACGCGGACTAAACCCCAATTCAACCAGACCCAGAACTGATCCAGAATTAAAACAGGACTACAACAGTTCAAAATCAAAAACTATTTTTACAAATTCTCTTTTCACATAATTTAGGTTACCGAAAAATGATCAAATGTAAGCAGCTCTAACTTTTTTTAGCATTTGAACCGTCCCAAATATCTGGACCAGGGAACCAACTCCTCAAACCGGTAAAAAGGTCAAGGACACAGTTACACGGTCGCTAAACTAACCTGTTTTTGAATAAAAGAAAACCATATAAGCATGAGCCCTGGAATCTCGGTTTAGCACGACACATTACTTTTCTTATGTTCAGTATACAGGAGTTGCTGCTCACACTCCGAGTTGCACTAATGTGTCTGTCAGATGTCCCAATTGGAATGTCAGGCCGCACTCACGCCGGACACCTCCTGACCTTATTTCCACGAGCCCTCGACTCAGCTGCAAAGTCCTTACGGGGTTAAGTTTCCTTTTCATCAGAATTATCTTCCGTCATTCAGGCATAAGTTGAGCAACGGTTTAACCAATTTTCCATCAAAGGGATTTAAACCGAACATAGGATGTAAGTTAAGGAAATATAAGTTTGACTATGGAGCCTTCAGCGTTCACAATAATGGACTGCATTTCTCTCAGTCAACTGACTGTTTAGGGGGAAAAGCAGCTAATAGTTCGTGGGCTCTGTGTTTGTGATTGTTGCTTGTTAATCACACTAGGAGTGAACAAAAGCAGAAAAACCCTGTAAAGATGCAGACTGTGAAAGTCTGGTTTATACCATAAATCTTACCGGCTGTAGCTGGGTTTTTTGTGTTTTAATTTATAAGCACGTGTCAAGACTTCTGTCTCCCATTGCTGATGTGATCCTTCTTTTTTTGTGAATTTATGATATTGCCCCCATAAGATAATAAGGCTCTAATGAAATCATTGTGATACAGAGATTTGATTTCTTGTGCATGCTTTGGATAAAAAAGTAATTTTGTCAAGACTGAATGTAGTTTACCGAATGCTCCTCAGTCCAAACTGACTTTATGGTTCATACGTGTCAACTCAGGGAACTCCTGCCGTGACCTCCCCTCTGTGAAAACACACACACGCACACACACACGCACGCACACACACACACACACACACACACACACACACACACACACACACACACACGCGCGCAGAAGGAGAGAAACAGAAAGATCATTAATGCAGAGGATTGCAGCTACTCTTTGATTTTCACTCTCTGTCGGATTTCAGAAGAACAGTCACATAAATTTCATTACAAATTTTTCACTTTTGCTTCAATGTGTCTTTAAATCCTTTTTCGTTCAAATTGTTTATTCACATAGTAAAGAAGTAGCTCGGGAACTCAGTAAGTAGGAACAGTGATAGTTTAAAGACATTTTCTACAATACAGAGGATTTCATCATCCACAGTTTGTGAAAACTGCGGTTAAAAAAATAAATCTGTAAATTCACAAATGATGTGCATTAGGCTGCACACTGGTTATGCCATTACGGATTTTGCTCAAGAGTCTGTTTGAGCTAAAAACTTGAAATATATATATGAAATGTTTTTGGATAGCAAACGAGTCACAATTTAAACACTGTTTGAATAATCAAAGAGATATTTATAAAGGGCAGGCTACAACAGACATGTTTACCGGGAGCTGCTTTGTCTCTTTTGCATAAGCCACACCAGAAACGCTCTGTGCGGATAGCAAAGTCTGCGCTGTGGGAGTGTCTGGACCCTCCGCGCCACACAACCTCGCACTGGTCCCCAGGGGCATGGCAAACTTGTAAGCCCTGGTTTCAGCTCCCGAAAAAAGATGCTCGAGAGAGTTTTGCTATGTTTTATTTTTAATGTTACTGCGTTGAAGTTAGCACAATTTAAAATCAAAAATTTATTAGTCTCTTAAATGAATGGCATCTTGTTAGACCGGGGACGGGGGCTTAAAAAACTAATACATTGTTTGCATCTTGTGCACTTGGGCCCACTTCAATGAACCTCGAAAAGTTGGACACACAATATGGAGATGATGACTTGGCATTTGTTAGAGAGGAGTGTAAGTTGAGGTAAGTATTCACCACATTATCGTGTTTTTTTTTGTTTTTTTTATTAGGGTCAAATTTCTCTTTGTGTTAAAAATTAAGCCAACAACTGTCACAGTAGAGTCTGAGCAGATAACAGCTCTGTTGACTCCCCTCTCGTTTCTTCTCTCATTTTATCCCCGTCCAGCGAGGCACCTGTTTTCCGCATCTTTCTCTCGACAATATCGTTAATTAGAGAGGGATTTTTTTTTCTCACTGTTTGGTTCTCTGTTTAGTGTGTGTGTGTGTGTGTGTGTGTGTGTGTGTGTGTGTGCGGGGGGGGGGGGGGGGGCAGAAAAAAACAGTTGTGGTGTCCAATTTCCTTTCTTGGGTGCCTTCTTGTGAGGGTTGTCTGTTTTTCACATTCTCCTACGGTAAAATACGACTTAGAGGAGGCTATTTGTTTTACTTTATGGGCAACAGTTGTCTGCGCTCGTTCTTGCTCAGGACAAAACTCGCCTCCTGTTGTAAACCTGACTCTGAGAAAAGAACTCTTTCCCACGGGGGGGGCTCATATTCATATTATTTGAATATGAGCTTTTTTCCACTAAGGGTTATTTTACGGGGAGATGAGGCCTGTATGAAATTATTTGGCGGGTTACAAGCAATAAGAAAAAACGATATCTGTTGTCTGACTCCTTTTTCATGTGTGCAAAACAAGGCCGTTTTCTTTTTAGGTTTTCTGCTTTTCTGTCTATTGAGAAAACCTGTTGTAAAGCGACTCTATAAAATGAAAAAAACATCTTTTTCCCACAGGGGAGCGAAATAGTTTTAATAAAAAAATTGCGACGCTAAAATAGGACCAAGTTTTGAATATGAGCTTTTTTTTTTCCGTTAAGGATTATTTTACACGTACAAGGTGTTGAGAGCTGTACGAAATAATTTGCAGGGTTACAACCAATGAGAAATGATAATATTGGTTGTTGACTCCTTAGTGTGCGTAGTACAAGGTCATTTCCTGTCTAATGAGAAAAACCTGCTGTAAAAGTAGCTCAAACATGGAGTAAAGTCTTTACTTTGGTCTGACAAGGAGTGGCTGCACAAAACATACCTCATCAGGGTGTTTTAATAATAATATTTTGAACCTTTTTTTCGCTAAGAAATATTTTTTTACATACGGGCGCACTATAGGTTAAGCATTGAGAAAATACTGATAATGATTAGAGCGGTTTGAGGACTTCTCCTTGACCCGCGGTGTGTGTGTGTGTGTCTGTGTGTGTGTGTGTAAAACAAGACCGTCTGCCTCGACAATGATCTTTTATGGTTTGTTTTTCTGTCTGTTGTAACAGGACTCTAAAAAAGGTAGTCTTTTACAGGTGTTTTGTGCCAGAAATGGAGTGTCCACTGAAGATACTGAATCTCTACGCCTTGCCATTGATCCCTCCTGTGCCTTCATCTAGACAAGAGACATTAACTTAACCACTCTCACATGCTCTGTACCTACATCACCTTCCCTGACAGTCGTAGCTTGGCTCATCTGAGGGTGAAATTATAAGAATGTGTTATTTTGCAAAGTGCTCTCTAGGGTTCCTAAATAAAATATGGCATTGAGGTCATTTCTTTTGAATTAATCCCTTCTTCTGAAATATAACAACCTCTCCTGGTTTTAATGGCACTTTCTGTTCCTTACTTCCTGTTCCACTCCCAACCCCAAATAGATGCTGACACAGTAACATGGAAGAGGGAAAGAAGTTGGAAAGGACTACTACAAATAAACCTAATGCCTAACAATGAAAAATGTAAAATAAGAACAATAATAATAATAAAGATAAAAGATGAAGTAACAAGTTTTTGCTTTTTAGTTTATTCCAAATGATCATCCAGATGTCTGTGACATGTGATGACAAACACCATAATGGAAGGCCTTTGTCATCACATGCTTAAACTCATATATTTTTGCATATGCTGAACAGGCAGTCAGACATGCTGTAACTGTGGGGTAGAAAACTGCATGAACACCATACGGCAGGGGTCTCAAACTCCAGTCCCTGAAGTCATGGAAAAGTTGCATGACACTGGCCCTCGAGGACTGGAGTTTGAGACCCGTCATACAGAATATGACAGGTGTGGTTGAACTGTGTGAAGACTCTGAAGTTTCTCTTCTCTTCTGGCAGGACAGGAATGTAGCCTTGTCCTGTGAGCCACCGTAAGGATGTACTTGGAGTAGAACTGGACTGTCACCGGCCTCAGGCTCTTCACCTTTTCAAAGACAAACCAGTCATTTAGATAAAATATTAGATATTGTTTACCTGTAAATGCACAAAGAGAATTTAGAAATGTAATTATTGTCAAGAGTGAACAAGCACTGATAGTGTAATCTACAGCTGTGGCCAAACGTATGACCACCTCCCCACCCCCCACACCAATATGGGCCAGACTGGAGGTATAGGGATACATGATCTGCTGTGGAATGTTCTTTGTCTGTGAGAAGTGGTCACAGCACCCATCGTCAGAGATTGGGGTGTTTGAGTAGTGCAGTGGTTCCCAAGCTTTTTTCGCTAGGCCCCCCTTTGTTTTACAAGGAAAATGTTTGCGCTCCCCCCCAAAAGAAAAAAGGAAAAAAAATCAAAATTGTGGGATACTGTTCGTCAGTGATTTGAACAGCCCAGCGCGTGCTCCCGACGAAGGGAAAACCAATTCTGCAGGGGAGACCTACCTTGGCACTATTATGCTAGCGGTGTCAAAGTGTTCTTTTTTTTCCCCTTTTCAAACCCCACCCCACCCCTGCAATGGCTCTGCCCCTCACCCCCCTAGGTGGCGGGCCCCACACTTTGGGAAGCTCTGGACTAGTGTCTCTCCATATTGCAATATGCTATTAGCTACACTCACAGTAGAAACAGGACACGTCTGTTATTTCAATATTTGATATGTTTTATAAAAGAAAAAGACTCCAAACTCCTCATTAACAAACTGACTTCCAGCTGGTGTTCATGCAGCTCATCAGGACAGTGAGGAGCACAGCAAGTGTGAGCGAAACATGAATAATTGACAGTACTCTTGTCCAATGACAAGCATGTTACCGAGTTTCTGTGACATGTTGCTGCTTGCGTCGCAGACATGCCACCTCCGTATACACACAAAGTGTTTGTAAGGCACGACACGACAAGTATTTGCAGGAAACATGGACTCCTCCCCCGGTGAGACAGTGATTTGGGCGTGGTAAAGGTTTTAAAAGTAACACTAACCTCACTAACAGTCCACATCATGCGAATCATGCACTTTGAGTGTGCTTCATGAAACATGTTTGCTGTAACATCTCCGTGGCTCTGCTGGACTTTACTGTCTGTCTCCCTCGTGGGGTTTACCTGTGCAGGTGAGTTTTATTTTAAAATCCTATCTATTTATTTCTTACCGGCAGTGATGCACTGTTAGATGTTAGACTGGCTTTAGTTTGGGCTGTCCACAGAGAGGACACAGGTCTCCTGTCACCAAACCTCTTCTGTCATGTGAGAGATGTTAGTGTTACGATGTACTGAAAGATGTACACATACACAGGCAGGTGTTTAGATAAACACTTTATTTATCCACAAAAGGAAACTCTCATATCCAGGAGCTCATTTAAAAACAAAAACCCTTCAGTCATAACTGTGAAACTACTGAACAAGTTCTCACTCAATGTTTACAAAACTACATTTATGTTATCTGGAAACTGTAGAAAATATTCTGGAGGAAAAATGTTGATAAATTAGAATTAATAGTAGAGTGAGTCTTTGATCTAACATAAACCTACACAAATTAAAGCGTGAAGAAGCATCTCTGTATGGAGCTAATCAACATCATTTGCATTACAAATGACTAAGTGTACTTCACACTTCATATTTTGTCCACTCTTATTTCCACACTAACATTCTGTTATTAAAGTTCATGGACCTCATAAAATGACAGTTTTTCTCAGTTGCTTTGGTGCTTTTCTCAGATCAGAATGAAAAGTCTCAAAACAAGTACAGGGAGTGCAGAATTATTAGGCAAATGAGTATTTTGTCCACATCATCCTCTTCATGCATGTTGTCTTACTCCAAGCTGTATAGGCTCGAAAGCCTACTACCAATTAAGCATATTAGGTGATGTGCATCTCTGTAATGAGAAGGGGTGTGGTCTAATGACATCAACACCCTATATCAGGTGTGCATAATTATTAGGCAACTTCCTTTCCTTTGGCAAAATGGGACAAAAGAAGGACTTGACAGGCTCAGAAAAGTCAAAAATAGTGAGATATCTTGCAGAGGGATGCAGCAGTCTTAAAATTGCAAAGCTTCTGAAGCGTGATCATCGAACAATCAAGCGTTTCATTCAAAATAGTCAACAGGGTCGCAAGAAGCGTGTGGAAAAACCAAGGCGCAAAATAACTGCCCATGAACTGAGAAAAGTCAAGCGTGCAGCTGCCAAGATGCCACTTGCCACCAGTTTGGCCATATTTCAGAGCTGCAACATCACTGGAGTGCCCAAAAGCACAAGGTGTGCAATACTCAGAGACATGGCCAAGGTAAGAAAGGCTGAAAGACGACCACCACTGAACAAGACACACAAGCTGAAACGTCAAGACTGGGCCAAGAAATATCTCAAGACTGATTTTTCTAAGGTTTTATGGACTGATGAAATGAGAGTGAGTCTTGATGGGCCAGATGGATGGGCCCGTGGCTGGATTGGTAAAGGGCAGAGAGCTCCAGTCCGACTCAGACGCCAGCAAGGTGGAGGTGGAGTACTGGTTTGGGCTGGTATCATCAAAGATGAGCTTGTGGGGCCTTTTCGGGTTGAGGATGGAGTCAAGCTCAACTCCCAGTCCTACTGCCAGTTTCTGGAAGACACCTTCTTCAAGCAGTGGTACAGGAAGAAGTCTGCATCCTTCAAGAAAAACATGATTTTCATGCAGGACAATGCTCCATCACACGCGTCCAAGTACTCCACAGCGTGGCTGGCAAGAAAGGGTATAAAAGAAAAAAAACTAATGACATGGCCTCCTTGTTCACCTGATCTGAACCCCATTGAGAACCTGTGGTCCATCATCAAATGTGAGATTTACAAGGAGGGAAAACAGTACACCTCTCTGAACAGTGTCTGGGAGGCTGTGGTTGCTGCTGCACGCAATGTTGATGGTGAACAGATCAAAACACTGACAGAATCCATGGATGGCAGGCTTTTGAGTGTCCTTGCAAAGAAAGGTGGCTATATTGGTCGCTGACTTGTTTTTGTTTTGTTTTTGAATGTCAGAAATGTATATTTGTGAATGTGGAGATGTTATATTGGTTTCACTGGTAAAAATAAATAATTGAAATGGGTATATATTTGTTTTTTGTTAAGTTGCCTAATAATTATGCACAGTAATAGTCACCTGCACACAGATATCCCCCTAAAATAGCTAAAACTAAAAACAAACTGAAAACTACTTCCAAAAACATTCAGCTTTGATATTAATGAGTTTTTTGGGTTCATTGAGAACATGGTTGTTGTTCAATAATAAAATTATTCCTCAAAAATACAACTTGCCTAATAATTCTGCACTCCCTGTAGTGCAACCTACACAACATTTAGTCATGTGTGCACATCAGAGTAGCAATTTCTCCTTCTTCTGAACAAATTGCAAATGGTCTTGGACATGTATCAATAGCTTTCATACAGTTCTCTGCCGTTTTATAACATTATCATTTGCTTATCTTATGTCAGTCAAAATGAACCATACTTTTGCATGCTGAATAGTCGTTTCCAATAAAACTAAGATACCAAATACATAAGCAGAAATTAGGGCAACACTTGTTGACCATGTTGTCAATCACGGCCCCACAATGGATGAGACTGGTCGGAAGGTGCAACCAAATGTTGGAAGATTCACTGTGAATTAAATCATTTAAACATTTTGTAGGGAGAACGGGTATGTATAATATTGGATAGTAATCCAGCATCTCATATCTCATGTTAAGTGTAGATTACTGTAATTTTACTGTAATCTGCACCACAAAGGATTGAAAGACAACCTCGCAGAGGTGGAAGAGGGCCCTTTTTACCCCGCAGCAAGAGGAACCCATTTGTGCAATGGTGATTGCAAACAATGCAATTAAGATTAAAGAAATTCAAAGTGTTGTGGTAAAGCATAACAGTGTATTTGACAATATTGGATGTGTGTCAATTGCAACAATAGACAGAGTGCTCAAGAGAAAAGAAATGTGCATGAAAGAACTGTACAAAGTGCCATTTGAACAGAAGAGTGAAAGAGTGAAAGAGCTCCGTCACCAGTATGTACAGGCAAAACATGTCTTCTAAGCATACTCTAAATGTTGAGTGGTTCGCGGCACATGACAGAATACTGGTTGAATATCTCCCTCCCTACTCTCTATTCCTTAATTCGATAAGAGTTTCTCTGCCTTTCTCTAGTTTACGACCGGCATTCACATGCGCAAATGGCCCTGCTAGCAGCCATGTATGCAGCATGTGACAACATCACAGAGTCATGCAGAGGATGGATTCGCCACTCCAGGAGATATGTTCTTCGCTGCATTGCAAGGGATGAAATCCGTTGTGATGTAGATGAAAATATGTGGCCAGACAGACGAGAACATCTGAATGTGCCAGAATGATCAGTTACAATATGTACTGTTATATTGTTCACATTTGTGCACAGCTCTACCAAAAGGGTGTTTCTTATGTTTATTTTAAATACGTGACTGTAGAGTATTTTTCTTTTGCACACTGAGAGAATACTGTACACTGTCACAATGAAAACATGACAAAGCCATTTGACTATCTTGTTCATAAAGATGGTGTCAAGACTTCTCATTTTGATGACACTGCCTGTTTCACTGAAATGAATACTTGCTTTTGAGGAATGAATTATCGATTTTGAGCAAGTGACCTGCTTTTGCAGGTTATCCACTAGGTTTTGCAGTTTGCACCAATATACACTAATTGCTATGCAAATGTTAATAGTGATGTGAGAAAAGCAACAACGCAACTGAGAAAAACTGTAAAAGAAAAGTTCAAACCAAAACCACAACAGCAGGTTTGTTCCAGTTCTCAAAGTGTCTGCTCCTCTCTCTCTCTCTCTGTCTCTTCAACAGGATCATTTGTAGTGAATGTGACTCAGACCTCCTGTCAGGCAGAGGAGAACCACAACATCACACTGGAGTGGACGTTCACAGTAGAAACAGGCAGATCCCCCACATATCTAATAATTTACTGTGAACTGATAAAACCTCAGAGGATCTCAGTCCTGTATCATGTCCGTGATGGTGCTGAAGTCTCAGAGTCTCAGGGTGAAAAGTTTTCAGGACGAGTTCAGAGTGACGAAGACGCCCTCAGAGAAGGACGAATCAGACTCCAGCTGTGCAGACTCAGGACTGAGGACTCGGGTCGATACAGATGTGAAGTAAACACAGATTATGGCTTCAGCTCTGCGAGCTGTAGACTCAACGTCACTGGTAAGTTTTAACAAGTCAAAGCTGAATGATCACTTTTATATTTACTGGTCTGTTCAACTTTTATTTGCCATGTTTGTGATTTATAACTGAAAAACATGATGTGTTGTTCATGTCAAACATCCTGATGGTTCTCATTTTATTTCTGCACAAGTAAATATTTTCATGTCTTTTACAGCAGCTGCTGATCAGAGATCAACTTCACCACCACAAGAAGAGAGAAAGGACTGGAAGATTATTATAATTGTACTGGGACCAGGAACTGTAGCATTATTATTAGCTCTGCTGATGTGCACTTTACTTTGGACTGTGTTGAAAAAAAAGTTCCCAAACATCTGCACAGCTGTAAAGTTTCATAAAATAACAGTGAAAAAGTCACAAAACAGAAATGTTTCCTGCTCCTGAAGTCTGCTCTAAGAACAACAAGTTATTTGTTATATAAAAAGAACTGTTTTGTCTTAAATTATGTTGATGTTACTGCAGTAATTATTGATCCTTCTGTTTCCATCTGAATGGTGTGCTCACTTCCTCTCTCCTCCTGCGACTTCATTAGAAGCTCTGTTCACCTGCTTCATGTAGCTGAGAACTTCACCCTCCTGAACAAAGATTTACATGTTAACAGCTGAGTGGGAGCTTTGTGTGAAACTATTAAATTATGAAGTTTGTTTAGTCACTGATGTCTGTTTCTCTGACCAGTTGTTATTTTGAGTGTCCCCCCTTCATATCTGACAAACAAAGTCTTTAAAACAGGTTTGTCATGAGTGGTGTGTAGAGTTTTGAACAGGAAGGAGACACATGCAAAGTCTGTTTACAATTTGCATAGGGTGATGTGGGTACAGCGAACAGCTGACACACGGCAAACACTGTGTGCAGGACAACTGCACCAGTTTCTCTGCTTGATTTAGAGATGCAAAGTGCTGTAGTTCCCTGAACGATGTTGTTACTTCCCGCTTTCTCCAAAAGGTATTCCCTATTCATTTCAATTCAATTCAATTTTATTTATATAGCGCCAAATCACAACAAAAGTCGCCTCAAGGCGCTTTATATTGTACAGTAGATAGCACAATAATAAATACAGAGAAAAGCCCAACAATCATATGACCCCCTATGAGCAAGCACTTTGGCGACAGTGGGAAGGAAAAACTCCCTTCCAATTCCCTACCATTGGACCTTACATCCTGAAAATGATCAATACTAGTATGTTAACCAGTCAAGTTCCTAGTGGGTTTAAACATGCAGTCATACACCCTTAAGAAACCTGGCCTTGATAGTTCTGTTATGTCAAATTTTAGACCTATCTCCAAGCTTCCCTCTTAAGCAAGATCTTGGAGAGGATTGTACAGACCCCGCTGTTAGACTACTTGAATGACTCGCAACTGTCTGAAATCTTCCAATCCAGTTTTAAGCCCTTTCACAGTACGGAGACAGCTCTTGTTAAAGTCATGAATAGCATTCGTGTTGCTACTGTCATATTGGACATGACAGCTGCATTTCATTTGTATGCCGATGACTGTCAGTTTTATTTACCTTTTAGTCATTTGGATACCTCCTCATGTCAATCTCTGCTTGACTTCTTAGTGAGGTCAAATCACGGATGGCAAATAATTTTCTAAACTTTAATGATCGCAAAACGGAAGCAATTTTATGTGGCCTGCTTCTACTGATTCTCCAGATGTTGATTTGGGTGATTTGACCTCCAATCCGAAAAGTTCAATCACTAATCTTGGTGTTAAGTTTGATTGTCATGTAAATGGGGTGGTGAAATCAGTTTTTTATCACCTCAGACACCTATCGAGGGTTAAGCCCTTCCTTTCTAAAAGCAATTTGGAAACTCTTATTCATGCTTTTATTACCTCATGTCCTCAGCACAGTGTAGAGTACCCAAAAGGTTCATCTGGACAGCATTTTCAGTGGGTGAAAGTACATCCATAGTAGGGTGAACACAGATGACATGATATCAGAAATACATTTGAAATACAAATCAGTCAGAAATCTGTGATGCTGTTTTGACAAACTTATCCTCCACACGAGTCTCTCAGTTTGTAGCGTCTGAGCAGTTGGAGTAGCCATATTTGTGTAATGAGGGAAACTGTGAATTGTGAGGCAGCATTAGTTTCTTTACTTTCATGAAGGATGTTCCAGTGTCTCCTCTGCTAAGGGAAGCAGTAAAGGAAACATTAAAGGAAGCATCCAAACACCTTTTGTATTGTTTGGAAAATTCAAAGTGAGAGAGAGACAGAGCGACTAACACCTTTTATTATAGTTTTTCTGAGTTGGAAACCTTCCTGTGTGTAACACAGGACCCACGCACACATGACTGGATTGTGCTTGAACTGTCCTTTATTGAAAAATAATGTTTTTTTTTCTTTTGTGGTTTTTGGCACCTGCCTTGGACGCAGCCACTTCGTCTCTCTCTCAGCTCTCGCTCCTTCTCACTGAGGAAACATAAGACAGGTTTCCCTCACTAAAACAGTCCTGTACACCTGTTCCCTCCCGCCTCTGTGCTGCCCTGTGAGCTCACTGTGACACCCCTCCTCTGATCTGTGAGAGACTGCTGGGTACATTTCCTCTTACAAACAGCCCGTTGTTTGACAGCGAATTCAAACAGGAACAAGCACTGAAGGTGACACCATATGGAAACTTTTACTAAAGGGGGGAATACCTCTGCTTTGCTTAAAATAATTTGGTTAAAATGCCAATATATTAAAATAAAATAAAAAAATGTTAGTCAGGTCTTTTGTAGAACTCACCCCCCCCCCCCAAAAAAAAAAAAAAATTAAATAAAATCTGTAATATAAATAAAGAGTTTCAAAGTACATGCAGTGTTCAAACTGAAATAAATAAAAGCTGCATATAATACATACACACACACACATGTATGAATGATGTCTCATCTATTTAAACTGCAGAAACAGTCTGAGGCTTTAGCTCAGCAGGAGGCAGAGGTCACGAACTAACAGCTACACTCACATATTTTATATGTTTTATAAAAGAAAAAGAGTCCAAACTTCTCATGAACAAACTGACTTCCAGCTGGTGTTCAGTCTGGCCCATCCATTTATTTTTATGAAACACTAAACATTTGGCTTCTGCACAGTCATGTAAAGGATCATTTACTGTTGTCCAAAGATCTGTGAATCACTCAAAGACTGCCAAAGAGCTCTCATGCACAACTGGGTGAAATGCATTTAGATCATGTAAAGGCGTGTTTGCTGTGCGTGTGTGTCCAGGCTGGTGAATGTTTGTGTGTTTCTCTTAAATTTCCACCAGTGCAGATCACATTCCAACACTTCTATTGTGTTACATTCCAAGATGGAATGTGGTCTGCTTGGCACACTTTCAAGACTTCTACTATATTGGATTGTAACACAGTAGAAGAAACATGAATGTGGAACTTAAACTGAACATGAACTGAAAACACAGAGTGAACCACTCAGCAACCCTGACATGAGTCAACTCTCTGGGTTCATTAAAGACAGTTAAAGAGGAGAATAAATGTGATAAATGTTAGAAATCCATAAATAAATGTTTTTCCGGTTTATGGGAGCAGTCTCATAGTCTTTGAACTGATCTTTGACCTCCAACTGTCTCACTTGTATTGAGCTCATTTGTGGGAACTGAGCAGCTTCTGTTTATCCATCTGGGTCATGCACAATGCACTTTGTGTCATTAAAGGTTTTAATTGATTAAAACCTTTTATTTTTATTTCATAATATCTTAAAACTTTTAGGATAAACCTTTTACTTGACAGGTGATGGGTTCGGTTTCAACTGCAGACACATCACAGGTCATCTGGCTGTAAAACTCTGTCAAGTCAGACATGATGAAAGTAGCGGTAACAAAAAAACCCACTGAAATCTAAACAAACCCTAAACAGCTTCATTATGTTTGGTTATTTTAAGTTTATGTGTGACAGAGCCCTCTAGCAATGAGGAAATACAACAGAGTAAACACAGAAGAGACTGTCCACACACACACTTGTCACAATTCAAGTCAGTCAGTGTACAACACCTCTTTTATTTAGATGGCTGTGTCACTGTTTAAACTGATTACTACCTCCGCCTCTGTAGTCATAGTAACATATGATGTAAGTTCCTTCAGCAGCAGCAGATTTCTTGCTTGGTCTGTTCTGCTAAATGACAGCAGTAAACTCATCAAACACACTGAGGTTTACACTAAACAGATCACTTTTCACAGCTAGTCAGTGTAAAATTAGCCTCTGATGAGTGAAACTAAACAGCATCATACAGTTAACACAAACTGACAGCTCCTAAATAACTGTAGCAAACTGCTGAGTAATTTCACCTTTCAATAACATGTAATGATTATAATTCAGCTTTTTCTCCCAGATGTTTAACAGTATGAAACAACTACATCATTATTTATCAGATCTCACTGAGCACTTCTTACCTTTGAAAATAATCTCTCATTTCTCCTATCCTCTCATTCTTACACCACATACAGTAAAAGTCAGATGCACATGTCATTGTCACATTTATTTTTATTTTTGTTGCTGTTCAAAACCAAGCACATAACTGATTTTATCTACACACAGACCAGTCAGTTGCTTTAGTCTTATGTTCAGTATGCACTGAGGTGCTGCAACAAAAGCCAGGATAATGGATAAAGACATATTTTAAACTGTAAACGATTCAATAATCACAGTTTAAGAATAGTCACGTAGATGCACCAGAGTTCAGTGCAATTGCTCATCTAGACAGCTGTGAGAAGTTTGTCTATCTTTATTCGACTTGTGTTACAATATGTAAATGTGAATTATTGTGCCTGTGTTCTTATCATGATTCATGATGTTAGCATAAGTGAATAGAGATTACAGAAATATTCCCTTTGCTTTGAGGGCTGAAGTAGAGTACACAAAAAAACTACAGAAGTACTGGCCAATGTAAGATATAGGATTTATGAGTTTTTGTCATCCTGATCTCAGAACAGATGTCAGCTGCTTCATTAAGAAGGAAATGGTTGAATAAATTCTTCTTTGGCAATTCTAAATTGATCACAAGAAAAACAACAACGAGTCCATATTGTCTATTGACTCCATCCTTCTTCCCTCCATCCTCTGTGTCTCCTCCTGTCTGAAGTTGATTATGTCAACTGTTTACATAAATGTGTCATGGTCCATCACAATGAATTGTGTGACAGTGTTTTATTCTACCCTCTTATAAAGTATGGTGCAGTGGATGTTATGTTAAAAGAAGTAAAAGGGAAGCATAGAATCTGCTTTCCTTAGTGTTTGGAAAATAACAACAGGTTATATTATGGCCGCCATGCAGATACTTTTGGGTCACGTATCTTAGTCAGGAACCTTCCTAAGCAAAAATAACTATTGTGCTCTTACGCTGCCACCTGCTGCTCTACTTATCTAAAATCTGATTCACGCTCACAGAGTGGACAAGGTTAGGAAGAGAGGAGTCAAGGGAACAGAAAGTACAACAATGTCAAAGGATTGTTACAGCAGCAGCAGCAACAACAACAACATATTATTATTATTATTATTATTATCATTATCATTATCATTATTATTATTTCTCTCACACACAGAAAGTGAAGGGTGGAGAATTTGACCATTTTGAAGAACTGAAACAACTCATAATAAATAAAAATCTAATGTCCACTTTTATCACAGATGCAGTGACAAAATACAGCCAATAGGTGGCAGCAATTAAATAAAGTTCTTCACTACTGTGACATATCATGTCTCTGGACCATTGACTGTAGAAAACATGCTCTGGACAGTATAGACATATGTGCACATTGGCATATGCTACTTCCGGTGCTGAAACTCCTGTGGGGAGCTTTGTTTCCGTCTGGAGTTCTTTGAGTTGCTTGAAGACATTTCACCTCTCATCCGAGAAGCTTCTTCAGTTCTAAGGGTCAATGATGGAGAGTCCCAGATTTAAACCCAGTGGGAGTATCCCCCCAAAGAGGGACTGAGGACCCCCTGATTATCCTCTACCTAATCACATGAGCCAAGGTGTGAAAGTGGGTGTGGGTCCCAATCAGCCAGGGTTTCTGGTGAGCTCATTGTGAAACCTGGCCCCACCCTATCATGTGATTTCCTGAGGCCATCCGACCTCCATATTGCAGCCACTCAGCGACACCAAAAGGTTTGCTTTGATTAAATCTTGCCACAGAAATTTGTCCCTGGCCAGAAGGTTTTAGTAATGTTTCCAACTTCTGACAGTAAGTCACTGCCAAAGTGTCAGGGGCCTTTTGAAGTACAGAGAAAACTTGGATCTAGTGCCTCCCAAGTTTCCACACCAGGTCTCCAGGGAGGGAGTAAAGTACTCCATGTTAAACTTCTTAAGGAATGGATTCCACGTACTGAGAATAAAATGGAGGTGTTGCTTATTCACAGCGTGGATGAGGGGGAAGAAGTTGATGTCTACTTGCCTTTAGTAAATGCAGATCACATTCTTGTCACTGTGTGCTCTAATACCTCATTGGGGGTTTTCTGTGTGTTCTTTGCTGCTCAGTCAGCAGGTTTACAGAGGGAAGACACATTTAATGGCTGTGCAGGCAGAAATAAAAGGTTGTTAAACAGTTGACAGCCTGTGCAGCATGATTAGTGGTCAGATGAACTGGTGGGTGTTGGTCTCAGCCATGGTTACCCTTTGACATCATTCTGTCCATAATTTGGACTGAACTTCTAAGCATAGCTAAGTGGTGGAAGGCTTCCAGTTGGGTGGTCTCAGAATTTCTGATTTTCACAAATGATGTGATTCTGTTGCTTCATCAGGTGGTGGCCTCCAGCGGGAATGAATCAGCACCTCCAAATTTGCAGAAAATGGTCCTCAAACAGAAACTGACTAGTGACCAAATGAACAAGATCACAGATACAAACGGTGAAAATTATCTTTCTGCTAAGGATGAGAAGTTTGGCCACCCAGAGGGGCTCAAAAAAGAGCTGCTTCTCCACATTGAAATGAGTCATTTTAGATGATGTCCCACAAGAAGGAGGCCCCAGGGAAATGATATGTCTCAGCTGGCCTGGGAACAACTCGGTATTACTCTGAATGAACTGGAGGAAAAGGCTGGAGGTCTCTCTGCTCAGTCGGCCTGAATAAGTAGAAGAAAATAGATGGATGGATTAAAGTGTTTGTGAATGTGATGTTTGCCTGCAAAGATGGAAATAAATATTAAGGCCTTTTATCAAGTAAAGGAAAACATTTTATTAGCCAATAAGAATAAATCCAATCTCTTAACAAACATCTCAAAGCAGCATCGGTTTATAATAAAGTGTCCTCTAGTGGTCACAGGGCGTAAAAACAAAGTAGAAAGATGGACTAACAAAAATGGGTTTTAAACTTAAGAATGCACTTTAAAACCCGAGGATCAAACTTAAAGGTTTCATATATAAGAACAGTTTTCTCACTTCTGGATTTCCCTTCACTGACCCGCAGACTGTAACTAGATTTCTATTGTTGTCGGTCACTACTTACACTGTCCTCTGCATGTCTGATGTTCATTTCAGTGTTCAACTTTGAGTCTTTTAAAGCATGAACTTAACTGTGACTGTTTCAGAATCTATTCCATGAAGAATTAGGCCTGTTCTGAAGGGAAAGGGGTGTAAATCCAGCATTGGCAAGGTGTACCTAATAAAGTGGCCAGTTAGTGTATGCATTGCACATCACTGACATTGCCCACAGAAAGCTAACAGCCAGTAGGTGGCAGCAGAGGAGCAACAATATGCCCAACACAGATGGTTTTCGTCTGACCTTTGACCTTAAATGTCACAGGAGCACAAAAACTGTAGATCAGGGGTCGGCAACCTTTCTGAGGATGAGTGCCATCTAAAATTTTGTCAAAAGTCAATGTGCCATATGATTGCATTAGCAATAAATTTAGTAACGCTCTATATTAAATGGTCTGACGATTATATAGCGCTTTTCTACTCTCCCAGAGTACTCGATACAACATGCCTCATTCACCCCCACTCATACAAGCACTTCTAAACTCAAGTGCAACCTAAACTACATTCATACTCCGATGAATGCATTGGAGGGCAACTCGGGGTTAGTATCTTGCCCAAGGATATTTGGCATGCAGACTGGGGAAGCCAAGGATCAAACCACCAACCTTCTGATCAGTAGCTGATCTGCTCTACCACCTGAGCCACAGCCACCCATATTACCCCATATATTAGCAGTTACACACTATATAGAAAAACATTAGAGAATTGTATTTGTTTGCAGATGTTGGCAGCTGTCAGCGAATAGTTATCAGCTATTTTGAAACAAAATAAAACACATTTTTTATCCATAACAGCAAATGAACTGTGCAACAGAAAATACAAATGCTATTCATGGTCTCCTCACAACAATGATAAGAAAAATAAACTGGGCCAATATGGCATGTTTGTTAATACAAAGACACACATGTTAATGTGATCTCTGGTCTCTCACTCAGAGACACAGGTCTCCGAGTGTCCAGCATTCAGACGGCTACCTGAGGACACTCATGTGAGAGAAAATCTGCTCACACAGATATGTAGAGCCAAATACTGTCAACAAGGCCTCTGCAATGTTCTGAAGACAGTTAAACTTGTCAGGTAGTGATATATGAGACATTTATAAAATTGACCCTTTATTAACACCAGTTATTACAAAGCTGTATGCTGGATTCACATTCAACCACAGATGAAACAAGGAGGCTCCAATCATCAAAGAACCTTTGAAAAGTCTCAGTAAGAAACATAATGATTTGTGTTGTTACTTGTTAGCTTAGAGGAGCAAAGTCTGCAGTTTTTAGAAACGACACATTTTCTTTAACCACTTTGCCACAGGGTAAGAAAACAGTGGAGCGTAGATGGATCTGTGCAGTCAAAAACAATGCTGATGGATCTGAAAAGTACAAGCATGCAGCTAAAGGATAGAGTCAGAAGATGGGTGGAGACTATGAAGAAAGCCTTTTCTCACACTTCTAATCTGACCAGTATCAGAGTATTTATGCAAAAGGCAACTACAATTAAACATGATTTTACATCAGATGTCTGTTAAAACTGCCTGTCTACATGCACCAGTAGATTGTGAGACATACATGAAACAACCAGAGAGCTATAAGGTGGAATCTGATACAAATGAAAGGGTGGTGTGTGAGCTGAAAAAGTCCTTGTATGGGCTGAAACAATTAGGCAGGAGTTGGAATAAGATGTTACATGAACATCTGAGTGATAACAACTTTATACAGAGTGCTGACCGCTGTGTTTACACAAGAGCAACATACATGCAAAAATAGACGTCTGTCTTGGGAGTGAGTTCAAGTGAGGAAATGTCTGAAGGCTGTTGTGTGTTTATTCCTTTGTAATTACCCTCATCTAAATATTCACACCAGAATTCCTGCACATTTTCACCTTTGCTTACACTGAACTGTGTCCTGATGTTTTGTTTTCTGTGTTTTTTGTCTTCATCAGACATCTTTCATTCATTGCTACAGTTTTGAACTCCTCACCTTTGCAGGCAGTGGAGGAGGATTGTGTCAGCAGCACTCATGAAAGTTGTCTGTTCTGTTTTTTGGTTTTAGTGTTTGTTATGCAAACAGTTCATTCATCTCAGGTTTTCACTAGCTGAAGACTGGCCCATGAAAACCTGTTTCTTCCCCCTGTTCTTTAAAATGTGAGAAAACCAAAACAGGCCTTAAAGTAAGAAGTGAAGTGGCTGTGATGAGGTGTTAGCATAGAAAGGAGATGTGCTGCCACCTACTGGCTGCAGTTTGTCACTGGATCTGTGATGAAAGTGGAAATAAGATTTTTTATTCTCGTAAATTAATTAACTTTAATAAATATTCTACAGAAACCAGTGTTCAAAATCTTAAACTAAAATAAACTGGATCTTGCTCATTACTTGCTGTTGGATTTTGAAGCTTTGCTTATATCTTTACTTCCTGCCTTTTATTCTTTTGTGTTTCCTTCATCCTCCTTGCTTTAAAAATTAATCAGTTGCAGTGTTTCAGACTGAAGGATGCCTTCATTCTTAAAATGCATCACGAGGACAGAGGAGGCTGAAGGAGGATGAACAGGTGTTTCCTTTGAAAGTGTTTTAACCTGTAAAAGATAAAAAGACTCCACAGCTGGAATATACAAACATGGAACAGCTGGGAACATCTCCTCCTCCTCATTATTATTATTATTGTTATTATTATTATTATTATTATTATTATTATTATTATTATTATTATTATTATTATCAGGCTGTTATTATAGCCTTGTGACACTGGGGTACTTGTTGTTCCCTTGACTCCTCTCTTCCTCACCTTGTCCACTTTGTGAGTTTGAATCAGATGAAAACTGTTTTGATTTTGAAGTAGTGCCAGCTGCCAGCATAGGAGCACAATATTAATTTTTTCTGGTTCCTTACTAAGAGACGTGACCTGAGCGTGTCTGCGTTGCAGCCATAATAACACCTGTTGTAATTTTCCAAACACTGAAGAAATGAGCTTCAATGCTTTCTTTTTACTTCTTGTAACATAGGATCCACTGGACCATCCTTTATAAGAGGGTAGAATAAAACACCGCCCCATTGCCATGGACCGTGATACATTCATGTAAACGGTTGATATAATCAACTTAAGTTGTTCAGATCATGTTTTACTGAATCCAATAGGAAGCCAATTCAGGTCAGTGGGCGGGAGGCTGGAGTCTGTCCCAGCTACCAGGGTGAAAGGCGGGGTACACTATGGACTGGTCTCCAGTTTGTCACAGGTATAAAAAGGTTTGTCTGTGTCTGTATTGAAAATGTGCATTTGAGGAAGACTGCAGATCAAATCTAGCTAAATGTACAAATAAAGCAACATGAACATCAGCTCATAAAACAGTTTCGTATCCTGGAACATCTAAATGAGGCAGAAACCATAGAACATATTAAATTTAAAACCTTGTGTTTCCATCAAAAATGACTCATGGCTCAAATCTGAGTTAAAATAAATTAATTCAAGCATAATGAAAAAATAACATTCATTATAACATTTAATGTCTTTTCCCCCTGATGGACAAACTATGTGAAAACAAAATCAATTACTCCAGCTGTGCAGACTCACGACTGAGGACTCGGGTCGATACAGATGTGAAGTAAACACAGATTATGGTCTCAGCTCTGCGAGCTGTAGACTCAACATCACTGGTAAGTTTTAACAAGTCAAACCTGAATGATCACTTTTATGTTTACTGGTCTGTTAAACTTTTAACAGTGATTTATAGCTGAAAAACATGTTGTTCATGTCAAACATCCTGATCATCCTCATTTTATTTCTGCATAAATAAATATTTTAATGGGTTTCACAGCAGCTGCTGATCAGCTCACAACTCAGAGATCAACTTCCTCACAGCAAGAAGAGAGAGAGGACTGGAAGAGCCTCACAGCAGCACTGTTATTATTATTATGAACTCTAAGGATGGAGATCATTTCATTTGGGCTGAGAAAGAAAGAAAAGTGCTTCTTTCTGTTAAGATGATATTTATTTTGGACATGGACATTTTCCTCACACTAAACTCTGCAGTGTGAAAATGACACTCCACCATCAGACTGCAAACTGTGTTTAAAGCTAAGAGGCAAACTGAGCTCTGCCTGCACTAATGCAGCGATTATACAAATAGGGAGGCAGCTGTACATTCACATTCGTTCTTCTTTAACCTGGTAAATCTAAACTTCAGCTTTCACTCCTTATCTGTAAACTTTGACAAAATTATTCTCCTCACGGGCCTCTGAGTGTTTAGTCTCTGAGCAGTTGTAGACATGGTGTTTGTATGATTTAAATTCCTTTAAAAACAGGAGCAAATTCTTGATCCTGTTCTCTGCTCTCTCCGCTTCCATCATCATATAAACCCTTTAATCCTTTCTAAACACATCACAAAGTGCTTCACTGAGGAAACGAGTTCATAAGAAGCAGATTTGAATAAAGCAGAGTAATGTTCAGAGTTCATCTGTTAGATGTTAGTGAGTCTCTGTGGAGCTGCTGTTGAGAGTCATTTGCACAGTAAACTGAAAGAACAGCAGCCAGCGCTGAACAGGTGACACCTTATACACACGTTCGCTAAATAACTGAATGAATGGGGGAAAAATAGTTGTGCAAATTCTTCTGTCAAAGCGTGGAGATGATTCAGATAACCGTTGTGAAGGAATGTCATTAGCAGAACTTAATTACAGACAAATATGTGACTCTCACACTGAGGAGGGAAAATGTTCACACCTCCCCGACACTAAACACTGTTTCACAGTAAAAAAGAAACAACCTGCAAGCAGATCATGTAGAAGTATATTTGTATTGTTCATGAACATAAAGCTGATCTTATTTTCATTTGATGCCAATAAATCTAAGATTCCTGCTCAGATATCACTGCTGTCATGTGTTACCATAGTACCTTACGTTACCTAGTTACTGTGAGCTGTTCATACAGCAGCTCTGTCTACTGGGTGGAGATTTTTCAGTTAGTTTGATCTTAGTGGAATAAAAGCAGTTCAAATGAAACAAAGAAAATTATGCTGAAATTTCAGGTTTGAACATTTCTGCTCCCAAAGGAAACTTTAGTGAGTCATGAACGTTCGAAAAGGTTCATAAGGCAGGGCTGCATTCATGTCTGGGCCACAGGGCTTCTACTCTATTGTTTACATCGCTTCTGCCTTCCAACGCGCTAAAACTCATTTCTGTTGTCATCAGTCTGGTCAGATAATTTCCTAGGCCTCCTTCAGTGATCATGCCAATCAGCCAATCAAACCCCGCCCTGTGACTCTGAACAAACCTAAACACTTTTCCATAACTGTATATAAAAACTCTTTAATGTGAGCTATGGCCACACAGACCTGATGGCAGGATTTGACTCAGAGTGTGACATGTCTGAAGGAAGAACTGTGACAGTCAGTCTAAACGAAAGGCTCCCTGAATATCTGAGGCAAGTCTGTGCAGACAGCAGGTTTGACTCAGGCAACAAACCACATTTTTAATCATTACACTGAATTCATTACTTATTTAAATTGATTAAATAACAAATTGAAATCATAAATCACAAGCCAGAATCAGACCTGAGGGGCAGTGAGGAGGTCAGGGGTCACCTAGATGTAAGGCAGGTGTAAGATGTGTGTGTGGGTCAGCAATAGTGAGTGTGTGGTTGGAGAGGGCTCTATGCCGGGAGATGATGCTCCAAATGTCAAATGACAGAAATGTTACATTCACCACTGAATGAGTGTCCCACACAGAAACACACACAGACTAACTCATGTGTGTGTGAGCACAGACACACAAAGACACAGATGCACACAGAGATATTAGGTTGTTGGATTAAATGCTTATAGCAACGTTTTCTTGATGTTTGTTAAAATTTTAAATTAAATGTGGATGTGTACGTGAGAGCCTGCAAAGCTCCTGCAGACTATAAACACAGCATCCGTCTGGGACCTTTAGAGGACTGAATCATCTGTGCTGCTGAAGCTGCTTAATAATAGTGTTCTGCAGTCTACATGTTTCCATGGTAACGCAGTGCTCATTCAAACAGCTGATGTGGGTTTGTTGTGCTTGAAACTACAAGGTGGGCAACATGGACTACAAAAATATCATCTTTGCTTTTATAAAACATGATAATATCATAATTTTGGAAAATAAAATGGAAAGCCAACTTCCTCACTAAATTGGACTGTGTGTTTATTTCAATAAGAGATTGATATTAACCTGTATTTTTATACTTCTGGAGGTTCTTCATTGTTTTCTTTGCGCTGCTGTGTGATACAGTGTATTATTTCTGCCTCACCCAAACCTTCAGAGAGAAAGCTGTTCAACCTCTGCCCTCATGTTGCAACACGTTCTCACCTCAGCACGTAATATACCGACACTATGTGACAAACTGCCCCTAAACTTCTCTCGTACTCAGAAAACACCCAGTCATTACTGAAACTGCTGGAGTTTCTCCGGCAGTGTTACAGCTCCCAGCACCGTCAGTGCTTAATTTATATATCTTTAGTAAAAACATCACAAAGTCAGATTCAGAGATTAAAGTTCTCGGTAATATTTGGAATACACAGAATACTTTTAATTGTGCTTATTCTCACGTTACCGGACAAATTGTTTCAACAAACTGAGGACATTTGGCCTGATAATCATTTGTATCCTTCTGTAACTTTACTGTATAAAGAGCTAAAACCTCAACAATTTCTTGAGTAATAAGTCATTATAAGAAGTGTTTGAGAACTAAAACTGAAAAATAGGGGACACTGTTTGTCCGTAATATGGAAAGCCCAGTGCGCGCTCATGACGCAGGGCAAACCTGTCGGGGAAACCTCGGGGGCGCCTAGTAGGCGTTGCTGAGGGCGGTGCTAATTAAAGGCCATAATACAAGTTTAAAAAGGAGAAAGTTTAGAGCTCAGTCATCACTCGTCGTGGCCTCAGGTGTCTCCGACTGAGATTTTAGGTTTTGTTGAGCCTGTTAGCGCAGAGAGATCATGGCCAGGCTGAACCTGCTCCATCATCCACTCCTCTGGACTCTGATGTGTCTCTTTTTTCTACGTTCTGAAGGTAAGCAGGTGTTACTGTTAGAATACAGCTGAGCTTAACCAGAGTTTTGTCTGACCTGATAAAACAGACCCACATTTATTTGCTTCATACAAAACAATGTATTTTATTGAACAAACACCTGCTTGTGTCAGATGATCACCAGTTAAAACAGTGTGTTAATTCAGTTCCATGTAAAACACACTGAACATGTGTAAGGATGAAGGAGAGTGTGTGCTGAGCTGATCCACGGCATCACAGACAAAGAGTCTGTTTATGATGTCACATTAACACATACACGTGTTTACAGTGTATTTATTTTAAATCAGTGACAGCAGTGTTGTCTGCAGATGACATTAACATTTGCATGAACTGGTGATTTTTCTTGGACTGAATGTGAGGATGCAGGTTTGGTGATCAGAGGCAGATGTGACTTTAACTCTAGTTTTACAAGAATTGTTTAAAATGTGTTTCTTACACTTTTGTTTCCAGCTGTGAGCCCAGTTTTAAATATAGAGCTGTTTGATCTGTTTCACAGTGAACACTCTGTTTTTATAGTCTTCATTTTAGTGCCATTAATCCTGCACTTTATCCAGACATATTTTCTTTTTTTCACTTTTAGATGTGTTAGCTGTTGTAATTTATTTATTCGTTATTTATTATTATTTATTCATTATTTATCTACTTTGTTAATATTAATCATTTTTGCAGCTAATTATTAATCAGTTTTTCTCCCCTTCCCTTTCTTTATTTCTTTCTCCTTTTCCTATCCCCTGGTCATGTCTGTAATAATTACCTAACTAAAAAATAAATAAATTAAAAAATCTTACTTAAAATAAGAAAAAATAGATGAAAATTAACTTCAGTTCTTTAAGAAATGACTTATTTGCCATGACTGTGCTGTTGTATCGTGTGGTCTAATTCAGCGGTCCCCAACCCCCGGGCCTCGGACCGGTACCTGTCCGTGAGTCGTTTGGTACCGGGCCGCGAGAGTTGAGGCTCAGGTGTGAAATGTATGGTTTTCAGGGTTTTTATCGGTTTTCAGCGTTATTTTGTTATCGTTTTTATCGTTAACTCGGTTTTCCTGGGTCTTTTCATGTGTGTTATGATAAATCTTCTTTTTTTCGTTACCGGTACTAGTTTTATATTGTTGTATTTATCCGCGAAACTTTAAAGGCCGGTCTGTGAAAATATTGTCGGGCACAAACCGGTCCGTGGCGCAAAAAAGGTTGGGGACCGCTGGTCTAATTGACCTCTGCTGGCAGTTCTAGTGTTGAAGGATTTTTGCCATGAAAGATGGATCTGAATGTGACTGAGAAATAAACCTGTAAATAAAAGATGTAAGGACAATCCAGGCCTTCAACCTGTCCCGTGAGCTGTAACTCTCTATGATAACAAACACCAGAGTGATCTAGTTCAGCATCCAGTGTGTGCTGTGCTTCCTCTGGTTTATCAGGAATCAGTGGTCTCTGTTTTTAACTCATCATGATGATCAGTGCTGCACAGAAGAGTAGAAAAGCACTATATAAGAACCACTCCAAATAACCAATTGCCCTTTGGAACTTTGACCTCTCCATGATCCATATTGTTTCCTCTCTTTCAGGGATAAACACCACAGCTGGACAGGACGCCACTCTGACATGTCGAGCTCCAAACAACAACAACATCATAGTTGTAGAGTGGAGCAGAGCTGACCTGAAGGAAGAATATGTCCTTATGTACCGGGACGGTCACTTTGTTCCAGATGAACAGCATCCATCTTTTAAGAACCGGGTGGATCTGCAGGACAGACAGATGAAGGATGGAGACTTGTCTCTGATTCTGAAGAATGTGACGACTGCTGATAGTGGAACATACGAGTGTCGCATCTTCACGAGAGGAGCGAACTGCAGGAGAGCTCATCTGAAGACTCCCCCCATCAGCATCATCTCCCTGAGTGTCGTTGATCCTCCAGGTGAGTGAGTAGAGTTGAGTGTGTGTGTGATCAGAGGTGAAGCTGCTTCCTGGTTGTTGTTGTTAGTTTCTAAAGATGTTGTTGATGAGACTTTGCAGAAAGCAGCTGGTCTGAGTGATGTGATCAGAGTGCAGTAGATAATGTCTGACAGCAGTTTGAAGAGGAAATGGATTCTGTTCTGTTCTTCACTCATCACCTACCTGACAGCTGACACCTCACACCTGTTTCTCACCTGCAGGTCAGACAGGACAAGTCCCAAAGATCATTAGAAGGCGTCATGGACTCTTAGCTGGTCTAATTTTTTTATTGTTACTGCTGTTGTTTTTTTTGGTTGTTACAGAAGAACAAGATTAGCCTCCAGCCTTTTTGGAATGTTTAATCTTATTCGAGCTGATCTGTGAGAATTTCTATCTTGTGGTGACATTCATACATGGGCATTCAGGGTAAAGACTTGTACTTGTTATTATTATTATTATTATTATTATTATTATTAATAATAATAATAATAATAACAACAACCCATTATTGTTACCACTGAAGTGGCTCTCATACATGACATCATCCTCAGTCATGTGACTTTGAATTTTGATGCTAAGCTCAGAGCTAGCTGGGAGCTTTGTCATCTGTTTCGTTTTTAGGTGAGGAGGCAGAAAAAATCAAAATCAGTTTCCTGTTTCAGTCTTGAAAAAAGTCAAATCTGACACCGTGACGAAATAAATCTATACTTGTTATATATAATGTATAAATGTAATTATTTATATTGGTATAGTATTTATTCACTCAGAAAAACACACTTTTTTTCTCTTCTGTACTTTTCAAAAATACTTTTCAAGTATTTAGTCTTACTTTACTTTGTACTGTACTTTACTCTGAAGTGCCCTGATCTGACCCATGCTGTGGTTTTTACACTGTAAAACAAAAAGTTAATTAAGCGATGCTTCTGTTTTGTAATGAGATGAAATGTTTTGTTAGTATCTGAAGGTATCCTGTAACTCGAGCTGACAGATTCATGCAGCACTGACACTAAAATGACTTATTGTATAAAATCATGGATGTATGCTTTTGTAATCTTCAGAATTTTTACACAAAATGTGTTTGTGAAATTTCATTTTATTCTAAAAATGGGTGAAGTGAGAAGTTTTAAATGTTTTATCAGATTTTGAATGAAAGCTTTAGCACTGTACACATTAAAATATATTTACTCTATACTTGATCGTTTTTCTTCATTTGTAATTGTGCTGAAAGAGTTTTCCCACCAACGATGTGGAGATCCAACTTTTTCAATCCAATTAAAATCAATGCATTCAAAAGGATCCTCTGGAAAAGAGTGGAATTCTTGGACCAGAGTTTAATACACTGAATCATATGAACAGCAGGAAAAAGTGGCTGGAGTGACTCCTGGAAAATCCAGTGGAGACAGACGACTGGATGGCCCACTCGGAGTCACCAGCAAAGACAAAGAAGTGCTGGCATGGCACTGCAGAGCCCTCAGCAACGGGGCCGGTGCTAATTTAAAAAATCATGTTGTTCAAAGTAGAAAAATATTTGAATATGTATTATTTTTATAGCATTTTGTGAGCATAAACAGGCTTTTTTTCCCCCCCAAAACAAGCTGAGAGTGAGTTTTACTGTTTTTCCGTCACTGCACAAAACAATAATAATGCATAAAAATCATTGATACTGTTAATTATTGCTATACATTTAACAGCAATGATGGTAAGAAAATAAATCAGATTGCATGTATTATTTTGGGAAAAAATAGGGATTTTATCTCTTTCTAAATTATTACAATTATGTGATCTAACTCGTATTTAAAGGGTTAAAATTCTGAATTTGAATGAAATTTTGACTGAAATGTTGCTGAACTCTGACGGACGTGTCTTTTACTTTGTCAACAAGACTGTGGTAACAAAATCAACTTGCTGAAGATCTCCTTAGAAAAATAAATACTCACGAGACAAAGTAGAAGACGCGTCCATCAGAGTTCAGCAACATTTCAGTTTGATTAAATTAAAGTTTTTTTAAACTACACAGGGATTTATTTTCTCATGTATTACAACACAATACTTTTTGCTTCATGTACAGGGTTTCCCAAATAAGTTTTATTTCAAGTAAACTAATACATTTGATTCAGGTAAAACAGTTACATTTATTCTTGTTTTCTAAAACGTTTTATTTCATGTAAAGCATTTCCAAGGCTGTTAGCCGCATTGTCCTGTACTGAACTTACTTACAGTGTGTCAAACAACAACAACAACAACGACAACAACAACAAAACCCTATAAACTAACCCCTCTTGTTTAGAGGTGATTGTCACTTTGCTGGGTTTTTACAGACGCTGAGAGTGAGAGAGATCATGTTCTACATTACTTTAAAAGTGATTTTCAAAGCTGCTGATGCATGAAACACTTTCCATAGAGACATGGATCAACTCTGTTTATGGCATTGAGTGTTAAATTGTGTCAGTTTCAATAAAGCCTGCGAAATTCCTGCATTTACACTGGGGAGCAAAGAAAAGTTAGACGTTGGTTGTACTATTGAAAAATCAGTTTAATAAAAAAAACAACAACAATTGAACAGGCACGAAGAAGAACGTGTTTGTAAAACTAGCGGTAAAGTGTGGAACTATACTATATATGATTCTTGGTCACAACATTTTACTCCACACACATCTGGAAAATCGCATAGTTTGACAATAAATATCCCAGTAAAGATGCTTCATTTCTTAAGAAATATGCAGAGGGATTGATCTTTATCAAAAGTAGAAGTTATATCTGTAGCTAAACCGTTGTACACAAGAACTTTAAAAATCTATAGTGTGAGAGGTTGTGTAAGTGGTGGCTTGCCCTTCTCGCCCGCGTGTGACAAACCATCTGTTGGATCATGGATTTGATACCTCAGCATTGTGAAAGGGAGGAAACATACTCCTGGCTGAGCATAAGATTTCTTCTTACAACTTAGAATCTCACTTTTAAATGAAATAAAAATGTTTTTGTAATTATGGTTAATGTGTACTTTGACTTCTAAGTGTGACAGGTGCACAGCTGCGAGCTGGTGAGGCAAAAGCATTAGTAGAAGCAGTAACAGTCTCAGTAGCAACAGCAGCAGCAGAGGTAACCCCGCTAGGTTGTGCATCAGAAATCACCAGCAGCAGCGTCTGTACAGTTAGCATCAGTAACAACAGGCTCAGAGTGAGTTGGACAAGGTTTTGTATCAGATGTTGATGCAGGCACTTTATTAAGTCTTGCAATAATATCGTCTAATTTTTTGTTTGTTTCTTCAGACCACCGTTTAAAAGCCGCCAAGTCATCCCGTCTAGCAGGAGTGGAGGTACCGTTATTACGTTTAAATAATTTATTAGGAGGGTCCATGGTCTGGGTTTTAAAAGTCAGACCATTAGACTTTTGCATTAGACTTCTGGTGAGCATGTCTAATGCGGTAAACATTTTGTTTATTTCTTCAGCAATCCCAGTTAGAGTATCGGTTATTTCTTGCATGTGTGCCTGTACGGCTTGGTGGTGTTGGTCGAGTTTAGCTTCAATCGAACGTAATTGATCAATTATTTGATCTGTATGACTCTGTTCAGCAGGCTGTGCGTCTGCAACGTTCATGCAAGCACCACACGCCGCTGATATTTGAGAGTCTGTTCTGCCACCTTCTTCAAAATCTATGTGTGACTCGTCGCTTTTTCGGATACATTCTGGTGTGGTGGGTATGTGACCTAGATCGAAATCTGATGCACTCAAAGACATGACTGAAATCACGAGGCAGCCACTCACTCGCGGGTGTTGCTGGTTTGTTGAAGGACGGTTCAACACAGGAAGAACTGCAGTCTGTGAAGATAGACATGTGTTAAAACATTTTATATATGCCTCTAGCAGTTTCAAACAGAATAAGCGTGTCTCTTTTTTAAATTTATTTTATTTATATATGCCCATGCTCACCTTGTAGTGTGCGTTATTCCGGACGGCCCTGCTTCTGCACACACACGGTGCTCTGGCGTAGCTCTGCAGGTGTAAAACGGTCAGTCTTAGAACATTTGTAATTATTTCACCCCCTTTTTTTAAAATACACATCTATACAGACAGTTGTATACACACCTGTTGTTTGACTCTGTGGTCACGGTGTCTGAATGTTTTTCTGCTCAGTTTGGTAACCCTGGGACAAATCAGAGAACAAACGTTGTTATTACATAATTTAAAACATACAAGCGTTTAAAATCCCGTAATTCTGCACACACCTAGTACCTGTTACTCGATCCAGCTGTAAAGCCGTTTCTGAAGCAGCAGGTCCTGCGCCGTTCTCCGAAAAATGAAGCTTTTGTTTAAAAAAAAATATATATATATAGTAAATAAATAATATGTTAATATTAAACCTTTAAAAATACAATAATAGGTTTGTTGTACTTACCGTTTACGATGTCCGTGTTATAAAGAACTATGTTAACGTTGATGATCACAAAGAAAACGGTCTGCACCGCTGCGGGATCCTGACGCGAAAATGTCAGAGTTTCGGGCTCTGAGGCAGCTTTATATAGGATGGGTGTTTCCAAACACAATAGATGGTGTCGATAAGTCTGGGATCGATACACCTACAAGCATCAGCTTGTTGTGCAAGTTTAAAACAATGAGGGTGGGGCTCGCAACTGGCCAAGATAAGGGGCCACTGATACTGGCTACAGACAATAGCAGCTGCCCTCGCGTCTGGTACATCTGTGCAGCTTTTGCCTTCTCGAGGAATTACAAAAGAGCCGATAGGCAAAACAATAGGCGGGGTCCCCGCTCGACTGGTAGCTACACCTGTAGGCTTTTACCTTTTCCTACACTGTAAAATGTAATATTGTGTTTAATTAAAAATATTAAATAGGCTGAACTCAATTTTTATCAATTTGTTATTAGAACTCAATTTAAATAAGTTACCAGTACTTTTTATGCAAAAACGCTGATAAACTCCATTTATTTGAGTTGTCTTAACTTAGAAAAACTAAGTAAGCTGGAAGTTTTGCCTCTCAGTGCGGAACGACGAAAGATGTGTTTTGAAAATGCCACGTGACTACCTTCCTCCTCCCTCTCGGATCAGTCCGCATGTTCAAGGTGCATTTTTTATGGAATATGTTGAGCAAACCTGGAGAAGCGTCAGCTCAAGATATTATTGTTGTCATTGCTGTGGATCTTTACCTGATACACTGACTTGGTGAGTAAATGTTTACTCTTATTCAAACTGATTTTGTGGCTTCTCTTAGTTTAGCACCAGGTTTAAAATCTTGCTAGCTAGTTAGTGTTAGCCTAGCGTTGCTGCTGTCGCTGGGCTCATGTTACTTAAAAATTAACACCACAGCCTTAAAAACCTTACATAAAACTATGTGGTGAAATTTTCTGTTGATTGTTTGAAATAAATAAGTGAGATAAGAGCCCAGACAAAATTCTTCGAGAGGTGCAGCCGTTAGGGGTGGGGTAGGTGTGGGGGGTGGATAACAGAGCTCTCCGAAAACGTGGAAGCACTTTTGCAAATATGTGATATTTTGATAAATTAAGTAGATATTTGAGCATTACATAGCTACATTGTCGCCTGAAAATATCTTAAAAGGTTATTTTGTGACCCAGAAAGGGTAGTCTGGGGGAAAGGAGGATCGCATTTGTCGGCCATGGTTGTCGGAGCCTGTGCTTACTTGTAAGCGCGGCAATGGCGGAGGAGCGCCGCTGAAAAACTTGTTACTTTTTCTGGGTCACAAAATAAACTTTTAAGATATTTTCAGGCGAGAATGTAGCTGTGTAAATTTCAAATATCTGCTCGATTTATCAAGACATCACATATTTGCAAAAATGCTCCGACGTTTTCGGAGACGTCTATTTTTTTTTCATGCTTTGTGGCAGCTTTAGAATATCTGTGGCATCTATTAATGTCAAATCTAGCCTTTATTTAACAACATAAGCAAACTCTATGTTACAATGATTGCACAGCCATTAAGGATCAAATCAGTTTCTGAAAAATGTTCTGTTTTTTCTCCCTCTGCTTGCTTCTTACTGTCTTTGAGGCTCGGGACCAGCACTCCTGCTGTTGGACAGAAAGACATCAGTAAGTATTTTGGTTTTCCAATATATTAGCAACTGTCAGTGACATTTATATTAATCAGGCTGAACTTTAATCATACTTTAGATCAGCCTGTTTTACTTATTGTTTTATTTGTGCTTTGGTTTGGGGAAGTTGTTTCTTTACTGATCTTTTCCTGTCTTCTGTTATTAGACTTGAGATATGACTGCACTATGCTGTTGCTGGTGACCACAGTTAATTCTACAAGACATGCTGTGTAAGTAAACAAACAACAACAGTTTGGTCTGCATTTCTTGAAAGATCACATCCCCCAAACTTAGTTTAGAGTGTCTACACTGTATATAGTGAAGTCTGCAAGTTTTCTAACAGCAAAATCTGTTTTGTGCCCAAAATCATTTTGCACATCATTAGAATGAAAGTTATTGGCCATGTTTGCATAGCCCTTTTTAAAATGATGCTTTCATGACATTATTGTGTGTTGGGTGGTGGTCAGGCCTATCCAGACTGACAATTTGGGACATTGAATGTCACCTCTCCGGTGGGGAGGGGGCCTGAGATCGTCTAAATTGGAGTCTGTTTTATACCAAATGCAGAAAAAAATGTTTTAAGAAAGCAATTAAGTTCATGTTCCAAAAAATATGATTGTTTGCTTGCAGGACAACAGGAGAGATGAGTCCTCCGTCACAGATGGTGTTGTCAGTGAAGATGGTCGCCTGCAGGTTCAAGCTCATTGCATCTCCAACCCACATCCACTGCCACTGTACTTAAGGGAAGTTAAAGACTTTCTTCTGCACCTACATTTGGATCACCTCGATCCATGACAGTCATTCAGGCAGTAATGCCTGGACTGGAAACAAGCATCCTTAAAATAATACAACATTCCAGCTCATGTGTTGGAATGGAAAACAAATGTGTTGTTTAAATTAGAGACTGCACTTGTGACAGAACAATAAATATTTTATTTTGATTATATAAGTAATGTAAGTACAAAACAAACTTGTGGTAGGCCTAAACTTATTTTCAGAATAATTAAATCTGAGACTTTGTTTCATTGTAAGATTATAACAGTGATGGCAATATAATTGTTTGTTGTTCAGCAGAACATTGTCCAGTATGTTGGCTGTTATACTTTGTTGTGTTTGAAAATAAAAGTTGGGCTCATTTTAACGTCATTACAAAAAGTGTTGTTAATTATTTTTAATCATATTCAGGTTACCACAAATTGTTTTTTCATTTAGTTGAACTTAACATGTTTGTCAGTAGGTAAACAATTAGTATTGTACAGTCAGAAATATCAAGTTATTCTTAATACTGCAGACTTGCAATGTATAAGTTGTCCTAACAGTCATCTTAAGTAAGCTTTACTTAGTTTTTTTGAGGCAACGAGTTTCCATAATTTTTTTGAGTTCTGGGAACTAACACGGCTGTACAGTGTACTCAAAATGAGTAAGTTGCCCTAACTTGGTCATCTTACGTAAACTTGATCCAATTTTTTTGAGTTCTGGGAACAAATGAGCTTGTACAGAGTACTCAAAGTAAATAAGTTGTCCTAACTTAGTCATTTTTAGCTAAGCTTTACTCAATTTTTTTGAGGCAACGAGTTTCCATAATTTTTTTGAGTTCTGGGAACTAATTAGATTTTACAGTGTAAGAAATCCCAACAATTAAATGATACCCGCGGTGGGCTTTTGCGTTCCTGAACAAATTCAAACAATTAGCCAGCTGTTGAGAGATGGGCGGGGCTTGTGCGACTGGTTTTAGAAGTATCTCTGCAGCATTTATTTCTAAAGGGCTGAATGTTTTTTGTGATCACCCATTGTGTTAAAAAACTAGCAGGCTCTGTCTCCCTATTGGATCAACATTCCGAAATCTCGATTTTTAAATAAACTGAAAGAAACTTCAGTAGATGCATAAAAAACTAGTTAAATTAAAACTATTGGTTTGATTAAATGAAACACATGTGAACAGGCTGAAATTACCCATACAGAAGAAATTCCCACTTGTGCCGTTTTTGAAAATAAAACGTTTTCGTCACAGCAAGCTGAGACATCGGAATCACATTATGAGCAAATGAGTGTGATTAAAACACAATTAGTTTTAAAGAGTGACACTGCTTCGGGGGAAAAGGTGACATATTGTGTATCGTGTTTTAGAAGTAGCTCAATAGCGTTTATTTTCTAAAGGGGCTGAATGTTATTTGTGATCACCTATTGCGTTAAAAAAAAAAAAAAAAAAAAGCAGGCTCTGTCTCCCTATTGGATCAACATTCCGAAATCCCGATTTCTAAATAAAATGATCGCATCACCCCCTTGTTCAAAAGTGTTTAATTTGCGTTTAATTTAACGAAACCATTATGTGTTTTAATTAAACTGTTTTTAAGGGTCGCATATGTCTCAGCGTTCTGTTATTTATTATTTAATGTAACTAGTTTAGGAACATTTCACTTTCTTTTGCGCTCCGAAAGAGACAGAACCTAGTTTAACAGAATAACATTTATCCCTTTAGAAATAAACTTTTCTTTCTTACTTCTAAAAAAACACATATTCACACCTAGTCACTAGTCAATGTTCCTTTAATGCAACTAACCCTATAATTTCTATAAGCTAAAAAATAAAGGTTATCTTATCTTAATTATCTACTAGTCACACAAAACTCCTGCAACAGTAAGACTCAATGATTAGACGCAGGGTTACAGGTGGGGCCCCAACAGTCAGCAAAACAAGTCATAAAAACAATACATGCTGTTTCCTTATCACGAGCATCCCAAAACACACACCCTAATGTTCACATAGAAAGGTGCACTCCCCAACTGCACCTCCATAGTTTCCACCTTTTTTTCTTTACAGCCTGCTCTTTATCTCTGCACGTCAGAGGCCAACTGAAAACAAGTCCACCTACATATAAAACACCTCACGAGACACACGGTGTTTTCCTCAGCACTTCACAACTGCCCTCACGATCACAGCATCAGCGAATATAACCACAATTTTACGGATGTGGGTTTCATATCTTTAGGTGATTCGTTCGTTTTATTTATTTTTTTTAAATAAATAAATAAATAAATAAATAAATAAATAAGAGTTAAAAATTCGGAATCGTAGGTAGAGAGCACGTCAGTTTTTAAACAGAGTACCGCAAATAACATTCAGCGTTTAGAAATAAAACGCTGTTGCGACACTTCTAAAAAAAACCTTCATTGTTCTGCTCATTTAGAAATCAGCGATTGTTTCAACGGAAGGCTTCATTGTTTGAACATCGGGTGGGGGATGCGGGGCTTTTGCAAAGCAGAAGGCCGCAGGGTATCTCGTTTTAACCTTTTCGGGGCCCCGACACGGCGGTGTGAGGTAGTTAGAGATAGGAAAAATCATTGATACTGCTAATTATTGCTATACGTTTAACAGCAATGATTGCAAGAAAATAAATCAGATTGCATTTATTATTTGGGGGGAAAATAGGGATTTTATCTCTTCGTAAATTATTACAATTATGTGATCTAACTGGTGTTGAAAGGGTTAAAATTCTGAATGTGATTGAAATTTTGATTTTCATGACCAGCACTGATGCTAATTTAACCCTTATATGGTGTTCGGGTCTGTGAGACCCGTTTTCAGTTTTTTTCTAAAGAAAAATTAAGCAATTAATTATTTTTTCAACCTGAAATTCATTGGCTTTGGCTTATTTTAGCTTATTTTCTGTGAAGAACATAAATCCGAACAAACTTTCAATGACCTCATACTGTACCTCCCCCCACACATTTACATTAATGTGTTCGGGTCCACTGGACCCAGGTCTAATAAAAGTGTTGAAAGTGTAGATCCTGTGTTCCCACACTCTGTCTTCCTCCTTTCTGGTGGTGCTGATAGTGTTTTCTTCTCCTCCTGCTCCCGCACAAAGTTGCAACATTGTTGAAAATTCAACTTTTAACACCATCTGCTCTTAGATTCCCGCACTTTATACCCTCTTTCTTGCGGGATCCAAATTTTATTTTCTCATACCCTGTCCCACCTGCAAATTAGGGGCATAATACTATAAATAAGACTTTGCCAGTGTGGTTCTTTATCACAACTGATGAAGATGGCAAAAGATTATCTGCTGCGAGGGCCTTGCAATTGATTTTGGAAGAGAGAGGAGATTCGAAATCTGACGAAGAGATTTCAGAATATTTCACATTTCTGAAAATTCAGAGTCTGACAGTGACTTTGAAGAAGAGGATGAGGTTGAGCACCATTTAGTAACAAAACAAAGACGAGTACCCCATCAGCAGCCAGCTCCAGGACCAGAACAAGCCCACCAGACAGCAGGTGAAGAAATATGGAAGTCAGTAAATGGTGACATCGAATGGTCTTCTTGCCCAAGAAGTGAGCCACCCTGCAGAGCTGCTACTGTGATAAGACAGGGCCAACACGGCTGACAGTTACTCATGTGCAGGACATCAAGTCTTCATTTGAGCTTTTCATCCCAGATTCCATCCAGAAAATTATTCTGGATTGTAGTAATCTAGAAGGAAGGCGTGTTTTTGGAAAGAGGTGGAGTCTTATCCGTGTTATTGGTTTTGAACATACCACAGCAAAATTAAATAAAGCTCCACCCACGACTGTTGAAGCTTGGAAAATCTTCTCATCCAGAGTTATCTCCTGGAAGAGGAAATAATTGGTTTTAACTTTGTGTTTTTGTGTTTTGTCTTTGCTGTCCCTATGCCTTGTGACAAATGTTTGCTTTGCTACTGCAGTTTACAGTTGTGCTGATATGTCTGTACTCCACCCCCCCACCCCGTTTTAAATCAATAAAATGTTGATCACAAAAGAAGAGGTGGAAGGAGATGGACCAAATTGATCTATCCTTGCAGGAGTTTTCAGGTCCAAAGGGGAATCCACAGAATCCATGGTATGCAGAAACCGGCAAGAACCTTTCCGTGCATCAATGTCTCTGGAAAACTTCCACAAAATTTCCAGGATTTTCCGTTTTGATAACCGAGACGACAGACCAGCTCGATGGCAGAGAGACAAGCTGGCTGCCATTAGGACAGTGTGGGATAAGTGGGTGCACCACCTCCCCCTGTTTTACAACCCTGAGCCTAATGTCACCATTGATGAGCAGCTGGTGCCATTTATTGTGAAACATATTGCTTCACGTGTAAATGTGTTGTTCCACTCACTCCACTTGATTATAACTGATTTAATTTTTTGTTATAACACTTTATTTAAAAAAACAAAAAAACAAAAAACGAGAAGCACGTTAATTCATAAATGTGATCGAACAAAGGTAAAGGGAAAAAAATAACCATGTTTGCTGTTCATATGGCTTGTAATTAGGATGAAGTAAACACATGTCGAGTAATTTAACATAAAATTGTTTGATAGTGTTAATTTGGAAACCCAAAACTCTAGCGGGTCCACCAGACCCACGAACATTGGCTGAGTAACAAAAATACGAACACCACACAAGGGTTAAACAATCAAGTCAATGGAAGTGGAATTTAGTTTTAATATATATACATTTCATAGCATTTTGCAAACATAAACAGGGGGTGGCCATTTTTGGCCACGAACAAGCTGAGGGGTAGTTTTTATGTTTTTTCTCTCCCTGCACCGAAATAACATTGCATAATAATCAATGTTGTTGTGAATCAATTACATGTCTCAGACTGTACTATTAATAATACAAAAAAATTCCAGTAGCACTGCAAATATAACAAAATGTGAGTTTTGAGGTTGTTTTCGAACAACTGCATTGTACAAACAAACTGATATTTAAAGGGTTAAAAATGTAAAAACTTATGACTATTTTGTATTTATGAAAAGAACTGATGTTAGTTAAAAACTTTATGCAGAAACATTTAAAAAAATAAATAAATAAATAATACAAACAGACCTAATGTGTTGTTGGAAACGTTTGGCCACGAACAAGCTGAAAGGGTCGTGACTTCAAACAAACCCAGAAGGTTTTAATCCTGATGGTGAATTCACAATTTTGCATCTTTTAGACTAGTTTGCAGTGTCCACACATCATACAACACAAGAAAACTAAGAAACAAAAGAGAACAGTCCAAATTTCATCAGTAGCATCAACAAAATCTTGTAGATGGCAACAACACTTACAGTTCAGAACAGTGGCGGTCCTAGCCTGTTTGGCGCCCTGGGCGAACACCCCCTCTGGTGCCCCCCCCCCCCCCCCCCCCCCACACACACACACACACACACGCACACACACACATGTATGCAAACGGCTACTAAACAGACATCATAATTCGTCATACAATGAGAACAGGACAAATCAACAATTGACAATGACTAATTAATATTATATTATTGTATATATTGTTTGGAGTTTAGTCTGTTACTGTTACTATTTTTACCATTTCTTCTTGGAGGAACTGTAACCCACATTATTTCCTTAGGGATTAAGAAAGTATTCTGATTCTTAATGTTTTAGGATACATGACCTGCCATTATCCAATGACACATCTGCTTACCTGTATCTTTTGCTCGTTTCTCCTTCTAGCAGCCATAATTAAATGTATTGAATTTTAATGATCACTGGGTTTTCATTTGTTTGGTTGCTATGCTGATGTGTAACGGGAGTCACGTGGGTGCTAGCGGTGAAATTAAGAGGGCGTTGTCAGTCTGTCATTCACTGGTTTGATTTTGACAGAGAGCAGGGCTGGGTAGCTGTAGTTTTTGTTGACCGCAGCACAACGAGTTTCCCCTTCTTGCATTAGAGCCTGTGATGTTTTAAGAGTTTGAATCGCGAGCCGATCACATTGCTCTGTAAACTTTTCAAGCACTTTAATAAACAAGCAAGCAATTCCACCTCTCGCATTATTGCGTAAAGTTGACAGCGCGTCAGGCAAATAGGCTCAATCCCTGGCCTCTAGCGACTGTGGAAATCGCTACACTCCTCTTCTTTTCTCTCTTTTTTTAAACTTTAAAAACGGGTTGTGTGTGAGACTTTAAATCAACAAAATATAAAATATACATTTTAAATTGTTATTGATCCCTTTACCCCGAGTCCTAAAGTGTATATTTAGTTTTTTACTCTTAAATATTTATTGTTTGTTTCCTTGCACTGCTGTAACTGGAGCCTCGTCGTCTCGTCTCTCTCTATACTGGACTGTATGTAGCGGAGATGACAATAAAGTTTACTTTGACTTCAGCAGCGAGCAGGCGCACCGAGGGCTCTCGCGCTCACTTTCCGCGTATAGAATTTTGAAAAAACGTCGGTGCAAATTATAAGTCTGTATCATGATGTCTGGTGTTTTCGTGTTTGTTGGTTTGTTTTTATTTTGTTTTATTTTGCGAGTTGGTTATTAGATGCTGCTCCAGCCAGCCAGAGAATCCCCCGCCGCCCCGCCCTCTCCTCCCTGTTTGGCAAGCAGCAGGCGCACCTCGCAAACGGAGGGCGCCCTTACTCCCAGCAAATGGGTGATAGAAAACCGATCGGTGCCTACGACATTCCCAATATGCGCTGGCATGATGTCGGGGCAGCATGAGTACAAGCAAATTTTTTTTTTGCCGATGCCCGTGATGCCGCCCCACCACGATGCCGCCCCGGGCAACCGCCTGTGTCGCCCGTATCTAAAACCGCTACTGGTTCAGAGTTATTGATCATGAAAACAGCAGCAGGTATAAACGACTCTTGATGTCTCTTGGTCTTCACTGCAGACGACCTGAGGGAAGCAGCTGCAAATCATTAAAGAGAGGATGGTCTGAACATATAATAACACAGGTCACCTTCCTCAGCACCTGCCTGTTATAAAAGCCCACAAACTGAACCTGAGTCCTCCCTGAAAACTGACCAGCCACTTTAACCAGTTTACTAAGTCTGGTCTTATTGGTCAAAGACAAATTACCATGCAAAGCAATGATGCAAAACATTAAAACAGATTCAATAGAAATTTTATTTAAAAGGATCATTTCAGATGAAACATTAAAACCTCTTTTAAAAAGTACAGTCACTGTTGGACCTTTTTCACTGTAGCATCAAAGTGTGACTCAAAGGACAGAAACTAATCAAAAACAACCATCAAACACTTAGAACTGTCCACCAGTCCAATGGCTGCAGCCTTTACTACTGTTAGTGCAGGATGATGTTGATGTTTGTTGATCTCTAACAATGGCTGATCACACCAAGAAGCAAACATCCACAACAGGCCCATGAGAATGCTCTTCATCATGAAGGAGACTCACAATGACTATGTGGTGATGATGATGATGAGCTGAAGCAATGAGGAAATACAACAGAGTAAACACACAGAATAGATGCACACACCCACACAAACATTTGTCACGATTCCAGTCAGTCAGAGGTACGGAGCCTCTTTTATTCAGACGTCTGTGTCACTTTTAACTGTCTACTCCTCCACCCTCTGCTCTCAGCTTGTTGTCTCTGTGTAGATGTAGTAACAGGAACATATGAGGAACTTTATTTCCTCTGGTTGGTTTCAGAAACTTGATTGGTCCGTTCTGCTGACTGGAAGCATCAGAGCACCTTTCTTTGTAGACAGATGCTGTTTGCAAAATAATTAAATGGCATGTGATAAAATTATTTTGTTTTGCTTATAACTTAATATAAATGTGGCTTCATGCTTGGCAAGTGAAAGGTTGCTGGTTTGATTCCAGCTATAGACACTAAACCTCTCTGGGATTGTGTCAGGATGGGTATTTAGTTTAAAACTGCCAAATCAAACATGGAGCTTTAGCAACCTCCCGTGACACGTGGTTGATGTGTTATTGCAGGACTTTTGATGTAAGTTAAAGATTTTCTTTAAAAAAAAGAAAAAGACAGCAAATACTTACAGTGTGGGTGTGTCCACACAGGCCTTTATTAATTATAATAATGTACACTTTATTGATCCCCATGGGGAAATTACTCTCTCTGCATTTGACCCATTCACTCAGTGAATCAGTGGGCAGCCACTAATGCTGGGCTTACACTCCTGCTCAAACTGTACGATTGACTCGCAGGGGTTAGAAGTTCGTAGGTCACGATGCAGCGTCTCACACTATACGGCCCGATGCTCTGATACGACCTGAGTGCTCACACTGTGCGTTCATAACATGAAGGTTATAACAGAAAATCTGTCGCTCGCTCTCCCTCTCTGTCTTTCACTCACACAGACACGCACACCACCACCATCAACTTTGCTAAATTGCTAATGAAAAACATTGATCAGGCAGCTGTGATTGAGCAGCAATGTAGATCCAACTATTTTCACGGTTGTTGTGTTTGTGATAATTTTGTGAGGCCACATCGAAAAGGCTCGGATGAGCTTTCCAAAGTCCTACAAGTGCCTCCATCGCTTGTGTCCAGATCACACCTGCACTTCTGTGCTGTCCGTCTTTTTCATTGACTTTATGTGTTTGCGCGTGCGCAGTGTGAGCGGCTGCGGCGACACCCTCACGACGGTCGTGAGGATTTCAAACAGGTTTGAAATCCTCCCGACCAAGCGATTGATGATCGGGAGCAGGTCGTGAGGTGTTAATCGCTTCTCGTTACCCCACGTATATTACACGATGCACGACGCACGATGAAGGACAAACATGGGCCGATCACCAAAACGGTCGCACGACACAAAAATCGGCTATCGCTGCCCTTAAATGTGTACGAGCCAGCCAGGAGTCGAACCTAGAATCTTCTGATCCGTAGTCAGACGCGTTATCCATTGCGCCACTGGCCCGCATGTGTCTCTTACGCCTTTTAGTTGAAAAGCAGAAAATGACATCTTTTTTCAGGGTGTTCTTGTGAATTTAGCTGCCAGGTGTGAGTTTATAACTGCAGTAAAATGACACTCCTTTAACTTTTGTGCTATAAGTTAAGGAAACTCTCTTAATTCCGGAAAAATTGGCTATTTTAAAACTATAACTTGACTTTTTGGAGCTGTGTGACCTCATCTTTGTTCTGTGCTGAAAGCAGCTTCTTGATTCAGGCTGATTTTGTTTCCTCTGCTGTCTGACAGGGAATGATCCGCACAGGCTGATTTAGTGACACCGTTTGTCACAAGATGTATGAAACACTGTGCGACACACTCAGAGGTTTACTGCTCTTTGTGGATTTTACACGACTGAAATTCAACATGATACAAACAGATGTTTACAGCTGTAATCACTGATTTTCCACCACAGTCAGATTTAAATTAGCCTCCGATAGTGAAACTAAACACCATCACGCGGTTAATATAAACTGACAGCTGCTACACTTTTTTAACCTGACATAATGCATCACTGCAAACTTCACCACAGTACTGCACTGAACACTATTATGCACTAAAGTGTAGAAAACTGCTGGTGATCTGAACTGATCAGCAGTTCTGGTCTGTCAGAGATTTTCAACAAATGCTTTAAATGATTGTGCAGATAATAATCTGGTGTTTCATTGTGTTTCATGAACAGGAGTGATGTTTGCTGTTTGGCACTGATCCAGCAGGACACCTGAGAAAACAAACAAGCAGCTTCTAAATAAATTGTGCAGAGCAGAAACCAACACAATATTAGTCATTTGATTGTAATCTTATACCTAATCGGTGTATATGTATAAACTCTTTCCCAAGAAACCCGAATGTTTGAAACATGTTTCAGACTGTTTGTATTAAAGCGCCCTCTGGTGGAGCTCCTCTCCCTGACCTACAAACTTTAAATCAGGAAGCCCCTCATTTGTTAATCAGTTTCTGGAGCTCTGAGAAAGTTTTACAAATGCAAATCATCCAAGAATTCAAAACACATCATTCAAAGTCTAATGTTTATATCAGGAGGTTTTCTTTAACAGTCAATAAATCTATGAAGGAAATTTTTTGTTTGTTTTTGTTGAAATACCAAACGTGAACAGTTCTGCCAATAATATAGTAGTATGGCACACGGTGACAGGTTAATCTGACTGCTATTCCTAAGGTTCAATCATGGCCTGTGCTGCCATCTACTGAGTTAAAGCTGCAGCCTGACCTGGAGAGAAGGTAGGAAGAAAAATGTTGTCAGTGCTCACCGTCTTTTTAATGAGGAGGGACTGGCAAAGAATGAATCTTGTGGTCAAAGACAGAGAAGGAAATGAGATCTCTGCACGGAGGGAGGAGGGATACATTCAGTCAGTCAGAGATGGAGCGACTGAATGAACACAGCTCACTAAGCCACGAATCTCCCTTTATCTCACAGCCCTGCATTTCAAATCAAATCAAATCAAATCAAATCACCTTTATTGTCACATCACATGTGCAGGTACACTGGTACAGTACATGCGAGTGAAATTCTTGTGTGCAAGCTTCACAAGCAACAGAGTTGTGCAAAATACAATAACGTGCAACAAGCAAAATATAAAAATGGTTAATCTAAAAAGTAATAAATATATGTACCATATATAAAGGTATATACATTACTGAATGTGTGTACTAAATATGTTTTTCTACGTGTGTGTGTGTGTGTGTGAGTGTGTATATACATGTTTTACAAATGAAATAGAGTAAACAATAAAATAAGATATATAAAATATAAAATATACAGAGGTAGGTATGTGCAAAACAGTGGCATTAATGTACAGTATGGAGTGCATAATGTTGAAGTTCCAGTAGTGAGGGTGAGGTGTCTATGAGGTGTTCAGCAGTCTGATGGCCTGGTGGAAAAAGCTGTCTCTCAGTCTGCTGGTACGGGACCGGATGCTGCAGAACCTCCTTCCTGATGGAAGTAGTCTGAAGAGTTTATGGCTGGGGTGACTGGAGTCCTTGATGATCCTCCCCGCTTTCCTCAGGCACCGCTTCCTGTAGATGTCTTGGAGGGAGGGAAGCTCACCTCCAATTATCCGTTCAGCACACCGCACTACTCTCTGGAGAGCTTTGCGGTTGTAAGCGGTGGTGTTGCCATACCAGGTGGTGATGCATCCAGTGAGGATGCTCTCAATGGCACAGCGATAGAAGGTCCTGAGGATGCGGGGGCTCATGCCAAATCTTTTCAGTCTCCTGAGAAAGAAGAGGCGCTGCTGTGCCTTCTTCACTGTCTTGTTTATGTGTACTGACCACGTAAGATCCTCAGCCAGATGTACACCAAGGAAGCGGAAGCTGCTCACTCTCTCCACAGCGGCGCCGTTGATGGTGATGGGGGTGTGTACTCCTCTGCACCTCCGGAAGTCCACTATCAGCTCCTTTGTCTTTGCGACGTTGAGGGTGAGATGGTTGTCTTGACACCAGTGGGTCAGGGCGCTGACCTCCTCCCTGTAGGCTGTCTCATCACCGTTGGTGATAAGACCCACCACTGTAGTGTCGTCCGCAAACTTCACAATGATGTTGGAGTTGTTAGTGGCCGTGCAGTCGTAGGTGTAGAGTGAGTACAGGAGAGGGCTCAGTACACACCCCTGTGGAGCACCAGTGTTCAGTGTGATGGGGGATGAGGTGGTGCTGCCCAGTCTGACCATTTCTGATTAGAGTTGGGAGAAACCCCAAACAAAGGTGCTGTAGGCAGCGCTGTGGCATTCAGGGTCAGGGCCCTGCAACCCGGTCAGCTGATACTCTAACATTTAGGAATCATATTTCTATTTTCATCACTCAAGTATAGGTTCATGGTTTAGCTACAAAGAGCTTTATTAAAAATTTAGCAGTTTGCTGAGACCAAACCAGTCTTAGATACGCATGAGTTAGGAGGACACACAACAATCAGATCACCAGAACAAAAACTCAGCAAAGGTTTAAGAATCAAAATAATAATTACATCTTCTGGTTCTTTTCTGATGCCCCAAACATAGTTTGGTTATCATAAATAAACACAGTAGTGTTTACTCCATGAATAAACTTTGCTGTCCACTGAATGCACTGAATTATTAAGAGTGTGAAACAGCCTCACATGTTACACAGGGATGTAATGGCATTTGCTGAAACACACTGATCTTAACAATCACGGCTCGTGTTTTTTGGTTTTGTTTTTGTTTTTTTTAAACAGCAGCGCGATGACTGTCATTGGCCAGCAGGTGTCAGGGTGACTGTGAACTGTCTCAAATATAGCCTGCTTACGTTAGGTGGAGTGTGTCGCATCTTTTAATAAAGAAAATGCTTTCGTTTCCAGCTGTGATATTTTGTTTTTTCAAAAATGCTTCACGCTCTTCTTCTCTTGTGCCTTCAGACTATCCAGATGGCTGCATTAGAAGGTGAGTGGCTGTTTTTTAAGAGGAAGAGGATGATCTCGGTCCACCATCAAAGACATATGACTCGGGACTTTCTATTGGAACGCTTTTTGGGACATACAGCTGTTCCAATCTAAACATTAAGCTGGCAGCTTTGACATCTGCTGATACATAGAATAAAATGTGAGCTAATTTATAAACGTGCTTTTAATATTTAGTGTCTGTTTCATTCGTCATATACACCCGTTTTCTTCTGCTTATGCGGGGCCTGGTTTTCATATTTATAGTAAAATGGGTTTTTTTCTAAGGTTAAAATGTAAAGACATGGCGTGGAAGATACAACATAAAATAAAATGAGGTGGAATATAATTGATAAATGAAAGCAATTTATTTAATTAGTAACATTTTTATGTTTAAGTGTCTGAAAAGAAGGCAAAAGATTTATTCCTCACACTGAAACAGAACACAGCAGTACAAATGCTGCTGTCACGGTCCTGGGTCGGTTCGACCCAGCATTTTGAGTTCCTTATGTTTTGGTTTTGAATGATTGTTCTTTATGTTTTCTCTGGTGCTTTGTTGATTTTTATTATGGATCGGTGTTTCAGTTATTTTGGTATGTTTCTGCATTATGACTTAGGTTCGGGTTGTATTTTGTTATTATTGCCGGTGTGGTGCAGCGTCAAGTCTGCCTCTGTCTAGTCCATGTCTTAAGTGTGTTCTGTTTCCTGTTTTACTTTGAAGGTTCATGTCCCTGTCTGATGTCAGTGTTCCAGCTTTGCTCTCCCTGTCTCGTTAGGTCTTATTCCTCCCAGCTGTGTTCCCCTTCTGTCTCTAATTCCTTGATGACTCCCTCTGTGTATTTAGCCCTGCGTTTTCCTGTGCTCACTGTCGCGTCGTCCCTCAAGCTGTGTGCTTCCTCGTGTGCCTCTCCGTCAAGTGTGAGTTTACATTTTCCAGTTTAGTTTTGTATGCTTTCCCCTACCAGCAAATAAAGCTGAGTTTTGAGTTCATCCTTCGAGTCTGAGTGTCTGCACTTTGGGTCCTACTCCTGCCTGCCACACAGCGCTCCATGACAGCTGCCACATCAGAAATAAATTCTTTTCTTTTTCTTTTTTTCTTCATACATGAGTATAATATATGGATGTCATCTAAGAGAGGGAGTTGGCTAAAGAAAAGGGGGGACAAAATTCACTGGCATGCAGTGGTGATATATAAACATGTGGGGAGTGAAAACATTTCCAATATATTTTTAAATATTTATATTTAACATATTAAATATTTTAAATAATGATTTTGAATTTATTTTTAAATACTTATATTTTCTCACCCCACCTACCTATCTGAGCTGCTTTACACCTACTTATGAGTGGTCACATGAAGGTCAACTTGAGAAATTACCCCAGACTTTATCAATCAATAGCTAAGAGTGTGTTTACATGAAAGAGGCAGCGTTCCCATGTTTATAATTCTGACCAATCAGAAACAGACACAGGTATATTGTCAGCAGAGCCGCTGATTTTCTGAAGATGATTAAACATGTCAGAGGTTAGACACAGACTAAGCAGCAGCTATAACAGAAGGGTACATATTACTAATCTGTTTGTGTGTGTGTGTGTGTGTGTGTGTGTTTAGCTCACACAGAAATCAAAGTGAAGCCTGGACAAGAGGCCACCTTTCACTGTGCGTGTCCCAGAGCTGCAGCCATCACCCTGCTGGAGTGGAGCAGACACGGCCTCGATTCTTTGTTCTATCGTAACTCGTTTCAAAGATACCAGCCTGAGTCCTTTGAAGACCGAGTGGAGTTGAAGGATGGAGACCTCACTTTGATTCTGAAGAACGTCACCATCAACGATAATGGCACGTACAAGTGTCGGATTGTGTTCAGGAACAAAAACAGCACAGAGAGACCGTTCAGGGGCATTAAGTGCTTCATCAACCTCACAGTGACGGCCTCGGGTGAGTTTGGATCGTCCTACTTCTGCTGTTACTGCAAAAAATGATACAAAATGCAAAAACACTTGATTTTCTCACATGTAAATATAGAAATTGATATTATTGAGCAGTAAACTGCAGCAATATTGATCTGATTCAAAATGCTCACCAAATCTGTTCTGAAACTCTTCTGATCACTTCATCTGAGCACAGTTACTAAAGAGTGAAGTTTCTCTTTAGACCACACAGATGTCAAAGTGAGGTCTGGACAAGATGTCACTCTTCAGTGTCGGGGACCCACAGATGCAGATATCACAGCATTAGAGTGGAGCAGACCCGAGCTCGTGTCAGAGGGTTATGTGTTCTTCTTCCAAAACCAGCACTCAGATGAGAACTATCAGCACGAGTCCATCAAAGGCCGAGTGGAGCTGAGAGACTCATCCACGAAGGACGGAGACGTTTCCATCATTCTAAGGAACATCAGCATCAGCGATACAGGAATATATGAATGTAAGATTACAACCAATCACACCATCTATGGTGAGAGAGTCATCAAGGAGTTCAGACACTCCATCAACCTCACAGTCACAGACTCAGGTGAGCTTATAGAGTTGACGGGCCTAAGAGTTTTTCCTTCCCACTGTTGCCAAGTGCTTGCTCATAGGGGGTCGTCTGCTCTGCAAAAATGCAATATGGCGCTTTATGTAAACTTTGCAGCATCGCTGCAAACTAACCCCAAAAAATAAAAGCATGGATTCAGGAGCTACCGCAGTTCAGCATCAAATTCAGGCCAAATCAATCGTTAATATGATTTTCATGATCATCTTGTTTGTCTTAATGTTCTTATGATTCAAAGAAACATCCAGCAGCTGTGAGATCAGCTGTACTAATTTAAAATACAGTGTGTACAGCCCCAAAGCCTCTGAATGAGCTGCAGATGTGTTTCAAAGTGCTGTAACATTAAAAAACATGCCTGCTAACTCTGTCCACATGCTGTTTCTGCTCTGCAGGTTTCACAGATGAAGACACAAATAGTGGAGGAGACGAGGGTGGAGGAGATTGGGATTGGACTCTTTTATTAATAGTTTTTCTGTCAGTTTGGGCTGTGTTTGTTGTTCCTGCTGTTTCTGCTGTCGTCATAATTACCTGCAAGGAACAAAAGCCGTTATAGCAGCATCCTCCTGAAAACAACGGCTGCCCTGCTTTTCCACAAGGACGAACTTTCAGAGGACTGGACCTTGGATTTAGAGTCTGAGCGTACTCATATAACATCAGGAGTTTAAAGCATCATTTGACTCTTCTTCACAAAATGGGTCAAGCATCTGCAAAATCCAGAAAATCTGCCAACACCAGAGGGATTTTTGGAGGATCGGGTGATGAAGATCTATGAAGTGGGAGTGAGCGATAATGCTATTTTATTTTTTTCAAGGAAACTAAATGCATGGCAGTGCTATAGCAATAATATCACAATTTGATCATTTTATATTATGTAAAAATTCTATAGTACAGTGATATGGCAAAGTCCTGCTACAAAGATAAAATATGCAACATGGTAAATGATAAATGGCCTGTATTTGTATAGCGCTTTACTAGTCCCTAAGGACCCCAAAGCGCTTTACACATCCAGTCATCCACCCATTCACACACTGGTGATGGCAAGCTACATTGTAGCCACAGCCACCCTGGGGCGCACTGACAGAGGCTGGTGCTGCAAAGAAGTCAGGACAGGAAAAAGAAAATCATTCATATTTCATCATTTAGAATTTTGCTGCCATTTATTTTATGACCTGACAGCTTCACATTAGACTTTAAATTACAGGTTACTTACACCATGTGTTAAGTTCAGGAGACGTGGAAGTCTCTTTAGTTTTTGAGTAAACTTGGACCAAACATAAAGCCCTTCCAGTTCACATTTAAAATGGGTAAAGTATGTTATTTAATGTTGATAAACTGACCCTTTAAAATAAAATTGTAGATCAGCAAGCACAAAGTAACAGCAAAGGTGCTGTAAGAGTCACGTCCACACTGCCACCCAGTCAGCTGATATCATAGCATCCAGGAAGATTCAGATTCAAATATTCGCCATGCAAACTGATGTTAGATCAGTGCAGCTGTTTCCCAGTTTACCTGCAAAAAGGCTTTAATGATCAGTTTCAGACATTTCAAAATCTGAGCTAAAACAGAGGAAGGAAGTCTAACAGATAAATTCATGAGGTAAAATATTGCTATACAGTTTGTAAAGGAGTCAGTTATATAGTTTTCATAATCTTATTTTGAAAAGCTGTTAGTGTCCCTGCAGGTTTTAGAGCTCACCCTGGGTCAACACACCTGAATCAAATTATTAGTTCATTACCAGACATGTTGAGGAGGTCATTTAGCCATTTAAATCAGCTGTGATGGATCAAGGACACATCTAAAACCTGCAGGACACCGGCTCTCGAGGCCTGGAGTTCCCCACTCCTGCTGTAGAGTGAGCACTGGTTCTATTCCCATCATTAAAAAATACTGGTTTGGGAGCTGGTGCTGTTTTTCTCTTAACTCAAGTTATACTCTCCACTATTCAGGGGTGCAACAAACATTAGCAGCAACAAATAAGAGTAGGTAGCTCAACATGTCAGGTGCTACTGCAGTGCTTGTTTCTCCTGAAAACAGAGATCAGACCATTGAAACAAGCACTCAGCTAAAGTTTAAGGTTAATAATGCAGTAGTTAGGCTGCTGGTTGAAATCCATCAGGAGAAACAAGCCTCCCTTTGGGTCATCCAGGGTAAAACAAACTCCTTTGTAACAAAGGAATCCTTAAATTAGCTTCTTTATTTTCAGAGTGTGCGATACCATGAACTGTAAATGATTTAACTGCTTCAGCACTTTATCAGTTCATCATTATTACCTCTAGTGTGTTTGACTTAACAAATTTACAGTGTGTTTTAGTGCTGTCAGCTGGGCCAGCTCACAAACCTCAGTATTAAAAACTACATGATGGCAGTGATTGGAGGAAAACCTGCGATGCCTCAACCTGTTCACCAGTGTCTTCTAAATGATCAGTTAACAAATAACAGCTGGTGATTGTTTTTCTCAACTGAGGTTTACTATTTTAATAAAAAATAACCCACTTTGTCTCGTTTTTATTTAACTGTCTGAATAAATGTTGTTAGTGGAGTCTCTAACTCGACTATTTGTCCATTTTATTCCGCTTCAGTTCAACTTTATTCAAAAACCACCAGCAAACAACAACAGTCATATCGAGGCACTTTGTTTTTAAAGATGATGAAACATGATCAGAAACTGGGTTTAATTTTTGTTTAATATTTGTTCTAATAGAATGATATTCAAAACGTCTTAACTTCCAAATAAACTCCTTTTTTAAAAGATATGAAGACTTTCAGGTGATGTTCTTGGAGGTCACAAGTTCACTTTGGACCATTTTTTCAGATACAAAAAAACAGAAAACCTGAAATGTTTGCAGGGCTGATAGTTCATGTTTTGTACCAAATAAAAACTTTAAAAAGTTTAAGAAACTCGCTGAGTAATATTTTTGGACAAATTAATCAGTGTTTAGTTAAAGTTCTTAAATGTGTCCCAAAGAACATGTTGAAGTCTTTACAAAGATGCTGAACAACAAATCCAGGATATCCTCGTCTGTCTCACCTGAATGCTCCATGTGACCTCTGAGACGTTGGATCAGCAGCAGGAGACTCAGATCAGCTGGAAAACTGAGAGATCGTTCAAACAGGTCACAGTTAAACAGGAGGCCAGCATGAATCCTGCTGAATTCTGTTGTCGTCTAAATTTTCTGAAGGTAAAAAAAAAACAAAACAACAACAGCGACAAGAAGAAGCGCAGCAGAAAGTGAAAGACCAACAATCAGTGTTACAGATCCATCCTCTGTGTGTCCTCCTGTCTGACCTGCAGGTGAGAAACAGGTGTGAGGTGTCAGCTGTCAGGTCTCCACTGAGATGAGCTCTCTTCCTGCAGTTTGCTCCCGTCTTGAAGACACACTCGTATGTTCCATTATCAGTAATCGTCACTTCCTTCAGAATCAGAGACACGTCTCCATCCTTCATCTGTCTGTCCTGCAGATCCACCCGGCTCTAAAAAGATGGAGGCTGGTAATCTGGATCTGACTGCTCATCCAGGTACAAAAGGGCATATTCAGACTCCAGATCAGTTCTGCTTCATTTTACAGCTATGATGTTGTTGTTTGGAGTTCGACATGTCAGAGTGACATTCTGTTCAGACTCAGCTGTGATGGTTTTCTGGTCTGAAAGTGAAAACGATACAGAGCAGAGAGGTTAAAGGTCAAAGTACAACTGTTCACTTCTGCAGCAGAGTGAGATGTATCTGACTGGCACTCTGGGATTTGTCACTGACTGCTGTAAAAATATCTAAAGGAAGCTAAAGTTAAGAAACTTTGTTATTACACTGTATTCATAGACTGTCCAAACTGCCTTTACACTTTATGCATCATTTGTATGACATTTAACAGAAAAGGTTGTTTTCTCTGTTAGGGTTCAATGTTGAGAGAGGAATCCATAAATAACCACAGATCCAGGCGGGTGCAATTTAGACGGCATTTCAATGAACACATGTGTGAGTCCAACAACCCAATTAGTATTGAACTGTCTTTACCATATTCAGACAACGGTTTTATAGGGTTAAGATAGTACAGCCCCCTTTTCTGTTGCTAGACAGATTTAAACAAAGCATACGTCACTCCAAAACCACACTGACTCTTAACATAGTCTAAAACAGAACATCTTCTTCGGGTCGACGCCAAGCGCTTCCTGTCTCCATCCTGCCCAGGCTTATCTTCCTGGAACATCAGGTGCACTTCCTGTACAAAATGTCACTCATGCACAACTTTGCAGTCATAAACTCTTACCTACTAAATGAGTCTATCTGTGTGTGCGTACACGTGCGAGGGCGCGTGCATGCTGTGTACTGCGTACGTGTCATGACCTCTCACTATTTGTGTCTGTATGTGTATGTCTCGTCTGTCTGTACGTGCAGAGTTTGCATCTGCTTTCTGAACCTTAGTTGACCTCAACTTAGGCAACCAACCAGGCTAAGGCCATCCTGTGTGTAATGATCTTGACTTATATGTAAAATATATAAACAACTGTTTCAATCTACCACAACTACTTAAGGCTTAATCCGCAATAAATGCATAATAAACACCCTACTCTTTGGCTTGCACTTAAACTCTGGCTTCAGTTTCACTTCTGCAAAAGCATGCTCTGCAGACGCGTTTCCTGTCTCATTTTGGCACAGAGTGTATTTTCCTGTCTCTGCCCTCTACACAGAAACCTTTAAGATTATCGAAGCATTAGAAAGCATTTAAAATTATATATTCAACTCAACAGTTCGAAGTGGTTATAACTGGACTTATAATAAAGACTGATATAATACCAATATATTTGAACATCTGAATGCATCTGTGAAAGCAACATCACTATTAACATGAAACGGTAATGATGATTATCAAAATAGCAGCAAATAATAGCAGGAAAATATTTCTATTCTTCACATCTCCTTTTTATTCCATTTCATATAACCAAAAGTTCTGCTAAACTACTTTATCAGATCTTTGGAGAGCTTTGGAGGCTGTTTGTAGACAATTTAGAAGTAGAGCTGAGCTGCTTCATTTACTGACTGAACTGTGAATTACAATTCATTATTTTACCAAATCAAATTCTTATGTTTCTTCTTTTTTGGACAGTTTTGTATAATATATAAATATACATACATTATGCCCATGGTGGTGTTTTTTTCTGTACTGTTGTATAAGTCATTTGAAAACTCCCTCCCTGGACAGCATGTATATAAAATGTAAAGATCTATTCCAGTTCACTGAGTGACTCAGTAGAAACGGGTCAGAAACAGCTATCAGGAAATTAAACAAAGAAATAAATATTTCTGATATGAGAAAAAAATGATTGCACAGAAAGCCCACAGTGATTGTGTTGTTGTGTTTAGGCTTTTATGTTGATGCTTTACTCATGAGGAATTCTGATTGGTTCAAGTGACCCAACCAGGAGTGACACAGTAGGACCAGACTGTCTCCCTCTCTTCTTTTCTCAAAAGTCTGTGTGTGCGTTTCCACCAATGAGCAGAATGTAGAATAATCATCAATACATGATCCTGATCAGGACACCTACAGTGTACTTGTTTATTGTATATTGAATTTGCACGCAGATTAACATGTTGGAGTTCTGTTTGTTATTTACTTGCTCTCAGACCATTAAACACCACTAAAACCAAAGTCAGAGCTAAAAGAGTAAACTAAAGGCATACTCATATTCAATATCAGAAAACACATTTAAGTTCATACTAAATCTGGTGAGTAAACTGTCGCTTAAATTCAGGTTACTGTAAGAACGATATCCAGTTTCCACTGAAGGAAATATACACAGATGAGTCACAACATTATGACCATGACAGGTTAAGAGAATAACGCTGATTATCTCTTCATTATGGGACCTGTTCGTGGGTGGGATATATTATAGAGTAAGTGAACATTTTGTTCTAAAAGTTGATGTTAGAAGCTGGAAAATGGGCAAGTGTAAGAATTTAAGGGAGTTCGACAAAAGGCCAAAGTGTGATCGCGAGATGTAGTATGGAGTATGAAAAATGGGAAAATTAGATCACCTGAGAAAACTGTCCTGACATTTTAAAAGAACAAAGTCAACAAATCAGCAAATACATCAAACTACAGTTAACATGCAGTCACATCTATAAACAGCACAACATACAGCAGGAACATCACATGAAGCCAGAATACCGTGCAAATGTTCAATGAAGCAAAACATTTATTTTCAGTTTTCAAAGATTTTAATGATAAAACATCATAAGTATCATCATTTCACTCCCGACAGCAAAATAAATATTTACTCTTTATTAACAATTGTTATTATGAAGCTACATGCTGGATTCACATTCAACCACAGAAGAAACAAGGAGGCTCATGAAGATAATAAAATATTCCCACAATTTCCAAAAGTCTCCTTAAATAAAACTCAATGATTTGTGTTGTTGTTGTTGTAGAGGAACAAAGTGTGCAGGAGGACAGTGAGTCCTGATGTAGATGAACTGAGGAGCTGCACCAAGAGCCAGGATCAAAGATAAAGATGTTAAACTGTGAATTATTCAATAATCACAGTTTAAGATGATTGAAGTAAAGAGTCCACAGAGCTCAGTGCAGTTCCTCATCTAGAGAGCTGTTAGAGGCTCGTCTGTCTTTATGTGAGATGGACAAAGAGTGAATTATTGTTCCTGTGTTCTTATCAGGATTCATGATGTGAGCATAAGTGGATCCAGGTTACAGAAAGATTCCCTGAGTGTGCTTCACTGGCTTTCAGTGCAGTTATTGTGTAACGTGGCAAACCTCGGCCTTTTCTCCTCTTTGGCTTCTTGACAGTCGTCCTTCCACTCAGACCATTTCTGAGGCTTCATGAACAGCAGATGATCAGCTGAAGGTCCACATGGATCTCTCAGGTCCTGGGTCACTTTCACATGCTGTTCATCTGCTGCTGATAGCAGTTTGATTTCTGGCTTCTGTAGTTTGCAAGGACAAGATACTGAACCCTGAGTTGGACCTGATGGATCCATCTGAGTGTGAGAGTGTGACTCTCAGGTTAAACATACTTAGAAAAAGGCACATGAGTGTCAGTCTTGTAGTAAGAAAGTGCTCTGAGGGTCTGAACAGAGTTGAAAACAGGCTGCATAAGTATCCGTCCATGTAAGACTTGATGTTATCAGGCTGCTGTTTTCATCCTCCTGACACTCTGATATCAGAACAGATGTCAGCTGATTCATCAGAAGGAAGATGGTACATTTTTTTTGGCAGTTTTGTAGCGATCACAAGAGCAACAACAACGAGCCCAAGAAGTAACAAACAGAAGCTATCAGCCCACAATATTATTCCCTCCATCCTCTGTGTGTCCTCCTGTCTGACCTGCAGGTGAGAAACAGGTGTGAGGTGTCAGCTGTCAGGTAGGTGATGAGTGAAGAACAGAACAGAATCCATTTCCTCTTCAAACTGCTGTCAGACATTATCTACTGCACTCTGATCACATCACTCAGACCAGCTGCTTTCTACAAAGTCTCATCAACAACATCTTTAGAAACAAACATCAACAACCAGGAAGCAGCTTCACCTCTGATCACACACACACTCAACTCTACTCACTCACCTGGAGGATCAACAACACTCAGGGAGATGATGCTGATGTTTTCCCATGATTTCGTTTTCTCCATGAAGGTATGACACTCGTATGTTCCAGTGTCATTAATCATCACATTGTTCAGAATCACAGACACGTCTCCATCCTTCATCTGTCTGTCCTGCAGATCCACCCGGTTCATAAAAGATGGATGCTGCCTGACGGGAACAAAGTAGTTCTTCCGAAATGAAATAACATCTTGTGGATCAAGGTCAGCTCTTCTCCACTCCACAAGTATGATATTGTTTGGAGCTCAACATGGCAGAGTGACATTGTTTTGTCCAGACTCAGCTGTGATGTTTTTCTGGTCTGAAAGAGTAAAAAAACAGAGCAGAGAGGTTAAAGGTCAAAGTATCAGAGATCTCTGGTCCTATGAACCTATCACACCTGCTAGAATCTGTCAGAATACAGATGAATAAAAACAGGCTATAAAAAAAAAACTCCTAAAAGTCTGCTTTAACATCACAGTGTGAAACACATAACCCAGTGCAAACAAAACAGGTTTTTATTGTGTCTGAAATGCAAATAATTCATGTGTAATAAATATGTTCTTATGTTCAAAAATGTGTATCAGTAAAAATTGTTAACTTAAATTTTGCTTCCATTTATCCATCTATTTTGTCCGGTTATCCCACTCATCTGTTATACGTGGATATTGCCATTTATTTACGGGAAGCGCAGAGTCCTCCTGTTAGCAGGACACAACTTTACTCACAGTCTGTTGTTTGTATATTCTGATATTTTAAAGCTGTTTGACCGGATACTAGAGAATTAGAGAAATACCGTTTTATCGGTGTTTTTACAGTGGAGCTGAAGTTAAAATTGGATCAATGCATTCAATTCAACAGCTCTGTGTAAATGTTCAGACAAATCTCACTGTAACAGTTGGTGAAATGTTAGTATTTGACCACTAGGCGGAGCTCTTGTAATGATAATGTAAATTAACGCATTTTATTTTGTATGTTTTATTTTTGTGTTGAGCATATTAACATTTTCCTTTTTTGCATACCGGATTGGTGTAAAGTTAATTTGATACATGGAAAATAAGCGGTTAATTTTGTAAGTATAAGGTAAGGGCAGAGGTCACTTCCTGTTTTGAGTAGTAAGGTCAGAGAAGCTGCTCATGGTGACGGTCTAGCCGTGTGAATGTTAAAGAAGAAATAAGTCCTAAGTTCCAATACACCGGTACTTGCAGGCCAAAGTGGTATGTTTGTTTATATTTTGTGAATTTTATACTGCAATACGTTTTAATGCTGAAATATAATTTTCTTGTACATTTGTATTCACCAGTTCTACGGTGTACCTGTGTGCGTTAAAGAAGCACAGTAAACATCAGTAAAGAAGAACTCTCGTGTCTCTCGTGTATGTGTACAAGCCGGCACACTCACATATTTTATTGTTAACATGCAAATACATTGATGTTACCACATGTACATGGTATATGAATAAATGTATAAATAAATAGACGAATAATTATCCCACAAAAATCGTCTCCCCATTTAAATTCGCCGGCAAACACTACCGAAACACGCGTGTCCGTGTATCACGTGACTTAATCCGCATCCTGATCCCTCCGCAGACAGATTCTCCTCCGCCGTCGTCGTTTGACACGATCTTCAGCACATTATCGGTATAATGACGGTAATAGAACTCCTTCAAAGCCGGACGACTTTGAAGGAGTACCTGGAGATAAACTGGGTTTAACTTTGGTTTTGGACCTTTTTGTCTCCGGATTATTCGACGATAAAATGTTTGTTTTCGTGTGTGATCGGTCACAGGAGCTGTGTGTGTTTATCAAAGCAGCTACAAGCTGTTTGGAGTGAACATGGAGCGGAGACAGAGACGGAGAGGAATAAGGAGCTTGTGTTTGAGGTGTGGTTACTACTCCAGGAAATCTGCAAACATGGTGACTGCACTGCAGTGTAGATAGCACGTTTCTACGGGTGGACTGCTGTATGCACTGCGGGTTGTTGACCAGAGCTCGCCGTGGATTGTAGCCGGACCAGCAGCGACTTAGACGGCGGAGAGAGCTGAAGCAGAAGCGGGCATGTCGATCTGCTATGCGGCCAGCCTAAACCTCCACCTCCCGGTGTTCTCCTCCCAGCCTGTTTCCTCACAAACGCCACATCCATCACAATGACATCAAAGATTTGGATCTCCTGATCGCTGATCGGACAACTTCATCTAGAAATACATTTAAAGAGAAAGCTGGTGAACACGGGAAATGTCCGTCTGACACAATGCGCCCGATGTTGTAACCAGCATGGCTGTCCTTAAAGCCCCCACAGTCTGAAGCAGGACTTTCTATCCACCCGCGAACTAAGTGTAGTCATCATCACTGCTTCATCCTGTCAGATTTTTAAACGTTTTGTTTTACGTATTTACACTAAGAGTAAAAACAGTTGAATTAAGCAGGGTAATACAGTGACACCGATTACTGATAAATACACACGGCTGCTGACTTTATAAAAACTTATTGTAACAGTTCAATCTTACCTGCGGACGTAAATAAGAGAAGAAAGGCAAAGATAATCCCGCAGATTAAAACAGATTTTCCTGCATAAATAGCGCTGCTCTGTGACACCATAGATTATAGAGCCTGTCCACAGATACTGCTGTGCTACTTCGCTTTTGAAGGTGTGGTTTTTCACTTTTTGACCCGCCCACCTGAAACGGCTTTGGAACGTGACGAGGGGGCGTGGCCGCGATTTTTGGTTGAGGCCCCGTTTTTGTGGGCAAAACAAAGCACACGGATAGCATCAGCCATGGTTCGTACTTGCTGTGTGATCGGTTGTAATGTTAGATCGCACGACCGGCAAGGGAATAAGCTTGAAAATGGTTTATCTTTTTATTCTTTCCCGACCTGGAAGCAACATGAGGGAGCTCAAGTAGCGGACCTTACCAAAAGAAGGCGTCTAGCTTGGTTAGTAGCTGTGAGACGAGCTGATATCCAGTTCTCTTCCATCTCCAGATATCAGTTGGTGTGCTCCAGACATTTTCATTCGGGTAAGTTCTAAATATGTTCATATCACTCTTTATACCGTATTATTTTTATTTGCGCTCTGAGGTCATAGCAAATTAGAACAAACATCCTAGTGATTTTGCAGAACTACATTCTATTTATAGAGTTGCTAATTATTTGGCATTATTGCAGGCAAACCAGCCTATGAAATGGATGAATCAAATCCTGACTGGGTTCCAACACTACACATGGGGCACTCCGAGATCCCTGCTTCAACCTTGGACCGTCACAGACGGCGAATGCGCCGGATGCAACAAAGAGTAGCAGTTGGAGGTAAATAGACCACCACCAACATAAAAAATGCTCTCACTGTCCGGTAATCAGCACATAGCTTTTTGATGATTTATGCACACAATTGGACTTCAGGTGAACTTTTCCCTTATGTTTGCACTCATTGTGTCTGACAGGCTTTCATAATGGAGCAGCAGAGTCTGAAGGCGAGGCTTGGACAGAAGTTATTGTAGATTGAAGATACGAGAGCTACTGCACACCTGAGAATTGATGTCGAGAGAGTTATAGGTAGTTTGTGCAACAAGTACAAATGCTAAATACCACCATGCCAATCTGATTACTTCTTCCATGTGAGGGTGAAGAGCTGACCCTTCTGGATAAGATGGTGAAGGTTTGCTGCGTTTTGGTGAACAGTGTGATATTAAAACCAGGGAAAAGTGAAACTAAAAGTCTTGTGCTGTGTATATAGCGATATTTTTTCAACAGATACAGTAAATTACAGAATGTTAGTAGTGGGTGATATCATGCAAATGCTGTCATTTTATGTACACATTGTGTCAACTGTAAATGACATTGATTCTACACTGTAACTGATGTGATTTTCTATAAAGTGGTTTTAATTTAAAAAAGGGCAAACATTTGTTTCTTTATTCAACTTTTGAACAGTGGTATTTAGTAAGTACATATTCAGTAAATGCAAATTATTTACATGGGGATGCACTTCAGGCATAAATCTGGACCCCCTAAATAAAAAATGATGGGTCATTCAGAACATAACTACGCTTGGAGAAATATTTTCCCACCAGTTATGGAAGACACACTTTTTTGAAGAACTCTTGTGCTTTCTTCAAACGTGGTTTGAAGATGCGTACCACAGCCGTGTCTCTTCGGGTCCATCCGACGAGGTCACAGTGGTTGGAGCTGGTCACAAAGATTTGTGTTTGCACCTGTGAGTAGTAGGGGTGCGCCCTCTTTAACTAAAATGGTAAATGGCCTGTATTTGTATAGCGCTTTACTAGTCCCTAAGGGCCCCAAAGCGCTTTACACATTCAGTCATCCACCCAGTCACACACACATTCACACACTGGTGATGGCAAGCTACATTGTATCCACAGCCACCCTGGGGCACACTGACAGAGGCGAGGCTGCCGAACACTGGCGCTTTTGCAGCTGACTCCAGGCAGAAGTCTTTATCCTGTGCATCCAATGCCTGCTGTCCATTCGGTATTTAAAAGGACACTTAATCTCCAGGCACCCCGTCCCACAACAGTCACACATTGTGAGTCCGTCAGGAGATGCTCCAAGTTCAGGATAACTGTTCACAATAAAAATGCATAATCGAACCTGCAGTTTGTAGTGATATGATGCAGTTTGTTTTTTGGTGTAGGCCTGTCATGCGTCCTCTTCTTGCTCCACTCCCCATCTTGTTTGTGCAAACAGACACAGAGTTTTCAGGGTAGCACACACGATAACAACACTTTGGGCTGGTGTTTCCAATCTTGTGCAAATACAGCATGCATCTCTGAAGCTGTGATTCTCCCTGCACGCCATCAAAACCAATCAGGGTTCTTGTGCTGAATTGCTTCTGCCTGCTATTCAGTCACTGTTGCAGCATTTAGATACTGTACACAGTGCAGCTGTAGATCTGTAAGGCCAAGGGACTGTGTGCCTTCGTTGTGTAAACGTGCCAGAAACTGGGTTAATGTAGGTGAATGTAAAGTTTATTTAGGGTGATATTTCTCCATTCAAACTCACAGCTTTACTGTGTTCCAGCAGTGTATCCAACAGCGGTGGCAACTCCTCCAGAGTAGCAGGTGAAGTTTTCCTTTTTTGAGGACGGCTTCTTTTACCTGTCACGATGGATGGTCTGTTGATTATGATGATCTGATGTGAAAATGTAAACAGTGTACAGATACAAATATTTATGGATGATTTGTCACATGGATTCATAGATTATGAATTTATATCTTTCACTTACTTCAACAGGTACAAATGTGGTTTGTAACATGATGGAGATCCTTTACTCTATTAATAAACTGCCTTCATCTACAATGTGTAGGGTTTTTCTTTGTGAGTGAAGTTAGAGCGCCCTCCAGTGGCCCACTGCGCATGCTCATTAGTGATTCTCTTCACTGACCCACAGATTTTAAATCATGATGTTCTTCACATACAAACAACATTTGTGTCTCTGAGCAGCTTTTACCAACCACAGCAGATCACAACAAGGTGCTGCAAACATTCCTCTGATGTTCTGGGTCATGTTGACGTGACATTATCACACAGCTGCTGCAGATTTGTCAGCTCCGTGATGTAACTCTCCTGTTTCACCACATCTCAAAGGTGCTTAGTTTGTACTAAGGGGCCAACGGTGTGCTGAATAAATGTGCGTTCACGACAGTCTGGTAATTCTCCTCTTACCTCTGACATCAGCTGCTGCTCACTGGATATTTCCTCTTTTTCACTCTCTGTGAACTCTGGAGGTGGCTGTGTGGGAAAATCCCATATGATCAGCAGTTTGTGAAACACTTAGACCAGCCAATCAAAGTTTAGATGCATTTCAACCACTTTTAAGGTCTGTGTTCTTTTGCTTAATGATGTTCAGTTGTGAATAAATTAATTTGAAGACATTTTGACTTTATGACTTCATGAAATTATGGTGATACAAAATTCATATCTTTGTTTTTCCTCCATGGACAGATCCAAGCAGTCTTGGCTACAGACAAGTGGAAAGACTGTCCACTATTGTCTACTGTTTTACCCACCAGGGTAGTGAGTCAGTCATGTGACTGAAAACAAGGGCTAGAGCAGGGAGCGATACCAGAGTTCACAGTGAACAGGAAAAGTTAAAATCCCAATAAATAAAGCATTAAAAGCACAAACAGTGACAGCAGTCACACTTTTCATTGTTTTTAACACTTCAGCTCTTTGTGTGTTACAACTCCACTAAAAAAAACACGAGCAGTGGAGGCCCACAGGCTGGTTGTAATAACTTTGTACAATGCCCCTTCTGGTAACAGAGCTCACTGCAGGCAGACGGACAGACCCTGGAGTGGAGGGGACACTCGCTGTCCTTGGTGCTGAAACATCTGAGCCCCACACTGAGCTTCAGCATCAATGTACCCACAGACAAACTACGTAATAGTCCAGTCATCATCCTCTCAGAGTGCAGACGGCCTTGACTCTCAGTTACTCACACCTCATTGCTCTGAGGATGAGGACAGCATTCAGCTGCTGGAGCCTACGAATATGTACAGAACAGTTTAAATAGAAATAAGTCCTGTTTCTCATCCAACAGTCATAAAATCATTGAACAGTCCAGAAAAAAATGCATCTATGGGTTGGTTGAGTTGTTACCAAGTCAAAACCACCTTTTTAAATATATTTTCTTAGAAAATGTGTAAAATGTTTAATGCTTATTTTACCAGTTGTATACAACCAACACATATTACCTCACAACAGTGACCCTGTGCTATCAGATCACTTCCTCACAATGGTTACTTATGATTATTATTCTTTATACTGAGGCAATGATCTTTATTCTCTTACTGATAAATTCAAAAACTGGTGAAAAAGCAGCGAGAAATACACAGGAGGAGTCAACAGTGCTGATCAGGCCAATCACAGCAGCAGGCTGTGTCAACTCCATGTGTAGTTACGTCAGGAGTTGGTCACAGCATAGATTTTCCACTGAAAATTTGCCAAATTTTTCCACTGTCTTTTTAACATTTAAGTTAAATGTTAAAAAGACATTTAACTTCAGAAACGGTAATTTCTAAAACCAACTGCGAATGAAGAACACGATCTAAAGTGACAAAACCCTGGTTTTGCAGTAAAACCAGGGTTAACCCTGAAGTTACCTGGATGAGACTAAATCCTGCTCCACAGTGCAGACCTCTGATCACTGATGATGGAGGAGAAGAAAAACAAATCAGGCTGAATGTAAAACATTTGCTCTGTAGGACTGAGGGAACTCGTGCTGGTTCCAGGCCTTGTTATCATCACTGGGTGATGGCACTGGTGCCTCACAGCAACAAGGTCCTGGGTTCGAATCTACCATGAATTTTACACAAAACAACATGTTTGTCATGTATATATGTTTCAGGGCAAATTTAAATATGTCTTTTGTGACTTTTGTGTTTTTTGCAATGTGCTTGGTGCATAAATGCCTCTTAAGATATAACTGAAAATTTTATTTATAGCACTTCTCATACAGCAAGGAAAACACTCACAGTACACATTAAAAGCAGAGAAAAATACACACACATCACCTTCAATACACCCTCTCATCTCCCCTCCATCCCCACTCCCACACCCAGACATCACACACTCACTCATCATATAGAAACACTGGAGATGAATATGAAATGATAAATAACATAACAAGTATACTAAGAATAGATTAAATATAATAAAACGAGAATAAGCAAATGGTGCAAATAAAATAGTAAATAAATAAAAAGTTAAATAAAATAAACAGACACACAGAACCTTAAAATGACAAACTAAAAAGAAACGTGCAGCATGATAAATAAAAGATGGTCAACAGTCTCCTGTCTGAGGACCTGAGGGCTCTGAAGCGCTCGTAGCATAAAAGTAAATCAGAAAGATGAGAAGGTCCTTGAATCTGAAAATGTAGTTTTAGTATGTTTTTGATCCAAGATTTAAATGTGAATTTCAAATGTGAGTTCTGTATCAAATAAGACCTGAAGGCTTTTAACCTGCTCACACAGGTTTAGTGGAAGAGTCTGAAGTTTGTTATGAAGTTTCTCTATGAGCCTCAGAGCTGCTGATAAAAGCTCAGTTTTGTCCTGATTGAGTTGGAGGAAGTTTGCTGCCATCCAGGATTTAATATTTAAGATCCAAGGGAGCTCTGATTGGCTCTGTGTCATCAGGAGACACAGCAACTTAAAGTTGTGTATCATCAGTGTACTTGTGTGTACTCATTCCGTGTCTCCTGATGACATCACAAAGTTACAGCCTGTAAATGTTAAAAGCGCTGGTCCCAGAATTGACCCCTGTGGAACACCATAGTTCAGTTTGTAGCTCCTGGATGAAGATTCATCAACACGTACAAAGAATCCTCCATCTTTGCAATTTAATCCAGTTAAAAACTCGGAGAGTCTCTATCAATGTCTCTAAACGTCTGCAGTGATCCACAGGATAAAAGTCAGCACTGAGATCAAGAGGAGCCGACACAGAACCAAGAGTTTCTCTGACAGTTTGCTTTACATAAATCTTCAACCAAAACTTATCAGATGGTGTGGAGCTCTTATCATTCTGGGGCAATCAAATGTAACTCAAACAGATTCTGATAATAAACTAAAATGAATTCTCTTTCACTCAAACAAGTCAGTCAGAGGGCTCACACCAGAACACAGAAGTTTTGCTTCAGCTTCCTGCCCATCCTCAGCCCCGCCTCCAGAAAGCAATTTAAAACTAAAGTCTGTCCTCATGTACCTTAAATCCTGTGTGTTTGTGTGTGCAGAGTTTCTACCAGAGCCAAATGTCATCTACTCCTCACTGAAGTCGTCCACCAGTCCAACCACTGGAATCCAGCTGCTGCTCTCTAACTGGTCCACACAGCAGCTCAGACCTGACACGTTCACTGTAAGCACACTGGTTTATATTCTGTTTGTTGTCTTCATGATGTTACCCACATCCATCTGTCCATCTATCTATCTTATATGTCATTTTTATAGTCAACCATTTTTAACTGGTTTTAATGTGCTCTCTCTCTCTCTCTCCTGTCATGGTAATTTGTTTCAGATCATCTCCTTTGCTTCTTCATCAGGAGGAGGAGGATCTTTCTTCTGTTTTTTAGAGATCACAACAGTGACCACAATAATGATCATAGCAACTAACAAACCAGAAACTACCAGTCCACCATGATGACTTCTACCGACTCCATCCTCCTTCCCTCCATCCTCTGTGTGTCCTCCTGTCTGACCTGCAGGTGAGAAACAGGTGTGAGGTGTCAGCTGTCAGGTAGGTGATGAGTGAAGAACAGAACAGAATCCATTTCCTCTTCAAACTGCTGTCAGACATTATCTACTGCACTCTGATCACATCACTCAGACCAGCTGCTTTCTACAAAGTCTCATCAACAACATCTTTAGAAACAAACATCAACAACCAGGAAGCAGCTTCACCTCTGATCACACACACACTCAACTCTACTCACTCACCTGGAGGATCAACAACACTCAGGGTGATGATGCTGATGGATTTCCACGAGCGTGTTTCTCTCATGAAGACACGACACTCGTATGTTCCAGTATCATTAATCGTCACATTCTTCAGAATCAAAGACACGTCTCCATCCTTCATCTGTCTGTCCTGCAGATCCACCCGGTCCTTAAAAGATGGATGCTGCTCATCTGGAACAAACAGATCATCCCGGTACAAAAGGACATATTCTGGTTCCAAGTCAGCTCTGCTCCACTTCACAACTATGATGTTATTGTTTGGAGCTCGACATGTCAGAGTGACTTTCTGTCCAGACTTAGCTGTGATGATTTTCTTGTCTGAAATAGGAAATAACACAGAGCAGAGAGGATACAAAGGACAAAGTATAACTGTTCACTTTTACAGCAACCAATCAGAGTGAAGAGCTACAGGCAGAGAGGTACACACACACACACACACACACACACACACACACACACACACACACGTTTATGCCAGTGTATTATTCAAATTACAAAATATAAACCCGCATTTGAATGTGTGCTCTCTAAATCCGGCTTAATTAACGATCCTGATTGCTGTTTTCTGACGTTTACATAAAGGTTGATGTGAAGTTTTACATGTGTTGCTCTAGGCTTCACCACTGTCCTCTAAGTGTGGCGATAAAAATGAACTGCACAGAATGATTTGTAATGCAAATTATTGCATTGTTTTATAGAGCATATCTCTGTACATAAATGCTTCTTGACACTTTAGTTTGTGCATGTTTATGTTAGGTTGTGATCGTTTTATTGTCACAGCCAGAAATTTTCTATGAAATACTTCAAAATTATTTATCAAAATTTTTACTCCAGATTTTAAAATAAAACTCACCTGCACAGGTAAACCCCGCGAGGCAAACATACAGTAAAGTCCAGCAAAGCGACGGAGCAAACATGTTTCATGAAGCCCATTCAAACTGCACCAGCGGATTTTGTGGGAGACTATAAAGGCGCCGGCATACGTTTTCCACGCCCATGGTGTCCATATAATTGCATGGGCACTTTTATGAGTGAGCTGAGTGACTTTTCTACAGTCATTTGTGTTGACTCCTATGTCCTGTATCTATGACAGCCTCAGTTGTTACTCACGGCTGAGTCACAGTGGTTCCCTAGATCGTACAGCATTGTTTGACAGACATGAAAGCAGAAATCTTCATTTATCTAATTTTAAGATTAGCTTGTAAACAACAGTTTAACTTTGATAATATAATGTAGATATGATATGTCAACATCAAATTTACTGCGCACACACACGCAGCAATCATTTCGGCACTCAGAAGCTTCCTATAAATAATTAAAGAATCACATTTTTGAAGAGATTCTTCTTGAATGTCGTCTGTAAAACACCCAGGATCCCTTTTCGTTATATCTTTGTTCAATTTCACATTTATATTTTTATTTCTTTTTTGTTTTTATTTTTCATATTTATACAAATGAAGTTGCTTGCGAGATGTGACCCTTTATGACATCAGCGAAAGAATCAGTCTCTCTCTCTAAACAGCAGCTCTAGTTCACTTTGAATTGGTTGATGACATCATGCATTGTTGCAACTAGTCCATGAATTTGAGGTTTTCTTTTTGCTTCAGTGAAGTTTATCACTGTAATTAGCAATCAGCAGGTAAATGAACAAAGTGCTCAGTGGAAGCTTGTATGCGTCTCACATGCTGTCTGACTGTCACGGCACAGGCCGTCAGAGGCACAGTGGACCCACGGAACAGATAAAACTCAGACACAAGGAGCTACGTGAAATATCCTTCAATAAAGAACGTAGGATTTTGTACAGTGCTTGTGAACGTGAAAAAGTGATTATATAAAATGGTGAATTAACATTTACATGAGACTAATGAACGGGGCAAGGCTATGTACAAGGGAACACAAGAAATACAATACAATTGTGAACAATGCAGGTCCTTGGAGGGAAAGTAACATACACTATGAATTTAATATGGGTGATTCACTATGAACAAGGGAATGATGATTAATACGTGAAGAGAGCAGAGGATTACTCCTGAGTTTGGGCTGGCAGCGGGGTGAGGCTTAAACTGTGACAGAGCTAGAAGCTAAACATGGGCTGCAGTCTGGGGACAGGAAGTGAGCGACGGTCAAAAAGGCTGAAACAGAGGAGTGTGGTATCAGTGCAGAGTTTAAACGTGTTGCAGGGAATATTCGGGGGGATTAATTTGCAGCGGCTTACTTTTTTTGCAGGTGAGTTTAAGGTATTCCAATCTGTGAGGCGGTCCAACTGAGAGCAGGGAGGCAGGCATGTGGTAAGAAGAAGGGAGTCCGTACCAGGGTGAGAGTGGAGAATTCAGCAGCAAAGGTCAGCGTCCAGGTGGAAAGGAAACTGACAGCCCTTTCTCACTCTGCCCGCGTAATATACCTACGATTTGTCACGTCCTGATGAGTTCCTCAGGAACGCAAAAGGCAACCTTTCGCTTTCCTATGATATGCGCCGGGTTGTGGATGGAATCCAAAAGAATGATGCTCCCGGTGCTAACATACGTTCCAGCTGTGCATTCCAGGCCTAAACCTAACCTTATGCCTAACCTCAACCACCACCTTAATCGTGTTAGATAGTGTTTTCCAAAGCAATTACAGTAAAATAAACGTACATGTGTTCTGTCTGTTCAGACCAAACGGTTGTCATGTTTCCTCATTTTTTTCCGCCACCAACTGGTGTGGAGTGTGGACTGGAATGTCACTCAAAAACAAAACAAACAAAAAAAACCTCAAATCCTCCCAAGCAAACTTCAAAAGAGTTCTGTCTGCTGTTGAATTATATGCTAACACTGATCTGACCAACCTGATGTATATGGCCCTCAAAGACTTCCTATCCACTCCGAATGTGTACAGCCCATGTTACCCTGCCAACCACAATCCACGAAACTTAAATTAAAAAAAATCCTCAAAACACCTTCAAAACAGAGACAACACCATTCCACAGTTTGTACTGTTAACAACAGCTACCGTCTCATTATTAGCTGTTGTAATCTCCATCAAGGTGATTAAACAGTGATTTGAAGACAGAAAATGTTATATTTTGGACTATTTGACTGCAACATTTACTGCTCCAAACAAAACCCTGAAATTATCTTTCAACGTGTGAAAGAAATTACTCAGAATGATACAGATTAAACATTACTTACAAATAGAAATAATCTGTTTTCTGGTTTAACTGAATCCAAACTGGAAGCTGGTTCCACAGAAGAGGGGCCTGAAAACTGAAGGCTCTCCCTCCCATTCTACTTTTAAATACTCTAGGAACAACAAGTAAGCCTGTAGTGTGAGAGCGAAGTGCTCTAATAGGGTGACACGGTTGTATGTCCAGCATCATATTCATGTCACGAACTTGTATTTTCATGTGTTTGTTCTGGGCAGGTAATATCTGTTTATGTTAATTCAGCTGTGCCAGGGCTCTGCTCCGATTGGTGCGTGGATACACCGGCCCGACGCGACTGGTTCCAGCTGGAGGACCCGCCCATTAAAAGGAGGCTGGAGTGCTATGGCTTGAGAGGTCCTCGCGTCTCTCCTCATTACCCAGCAGCGTAACTGTGGCAGCCGCTGGCTGCAGTGCGGCTTGAAAGTGTTGGAAGTGGAGTGGGTAGGGGTGAGCTGCCGTTTCTTTTGATCACCCGTTTTTTCTCCTGTTTTGAATTAGTTAAGGAGGTCAGACTCTGTCTTTATTTTTGCCTTTGTTTTGGTAAGGTCAGGGGTGCGGGATTTGTGTAGATTTGTTTTGTTTATTATTTTGGCCTTGGCTCACCCTGAAGTGTTGACACTCCCGTTTTGTTGTTCCTCTTTTATTTATCACTTTGTAAATAAATCACTATAACGAACGGATTTGTTTCCTGTGGCTGCTTGGGTCTTGGGGGGGAAGCGAGTGCCTCACTCATGTTATTGCCTGGCCCTAGACGGGTCGTAACATTCAGTAAATCATGTTTGCGGTGTCCTGTGAGGCCACTGCTGGAGTGGAGCAGACAGCAAACATGCTACCTCTGCTTGATCGTAAAACCAGCTTCAGATATACTTTGTTACGTTTTAAATTGTATTTAATCATAGTTTTGACAAGGCAAGCACTAGTTACCTCGCTTGTCCTGATGAAGCACCGCTGCTCCAAAGGCCAAAAAAGCTGACCGCAACAATGCACTCGGTTCCTGCTAGCTTACATTCAAACTGGTCCAATCCCTGCTCTATTCCAATGGAAACTGGATGATTAACAGTTCGCCACTCATCCATAGTTATTATATTCTTCACTTTGTTTCATAGTTCAGGTTTAAGGTTTTTTTTCTGCTCCAATAAAAAAATACATGCAACACATTTCAAATATATCACTTTAATGTCTGAAAATACTTTACAGGTAACCAGTCTGGTAAAGTAACAACTATAATCAGTGACACTAATCAATAACCACTGCAGTCTCCAGATATCTAGTTTCTTGTGCTGCTTGTTTTTGTGTGTTTGTGTAAATTAGAGGTGTTTTCACAGTAGGCAGTTCCTTTCACGCAGCCACCGCAGTGCAGATTGTTTTAATTTGCTGCTGTAAGATAGCTGCACATGGTCCCCCCCCCTCCCTCTCTCTCTCTCTCTCTCTCTCTCGCTCGCTCGCTGCAGCCTGCACGTGTCTGCACAGCCAGAGCAACGAGACAACATCATAACAAAAACAGAGCAGAGAACAAGAGGAGGAGAAAGTGTACATGCTACATGACTAGTGTTTACACAGACTTGATAAAAACACGGAAGTGCCTACTAGTTTCGACCAATCAGACTTATGTGCTCTTGACAAAGCTAACACTTCCTTCTTTGTGCAACCCATCAGATCAAACTATGATCATGAATTTATTTCTCTGACAGTCTCTGGAAACAGCTGTCTGACAATCTTCTCACATAACACAGTAAAACCAACATCTGTTTGAAACTACATAACAAAACAAGCCAAACTGTTTCACTTCTGTTTGAGACACATGAGAGTTTCATCTGGTCTGTAGGTTGTTCTTGCGCTGTAGATCAAACACGTCTTAAACTCGCTGACATTTTATTCCACTCATAGTAAAACTACTGGGATAGTAATAGTCTGTAGCCACCACCTCCAGAACCATTCCATTTGTGGGGTTTGACTCGTTTTCTCTTTTGTTCACCTGTTGTCAGGTTTCCCCAAAGAAACCAATCCACAGTGGTTTACACTTCCTAACTGGACAGATTGATATCCCTGAAATTTAACTGTGTCATACTTTGTTTGACGGAAGTGTTTTATTTTTAGAGAGTAAGGCAGTATTTTTTGCCATCAATTACACTGGATTATTAAGCTTTGGCTCACTGGGACCTCCATGCATGACTCAATCTGTGACAAAGTAAAAGCAGGTTTCAGATTCTTTGATGCAACACATTCAAGCTGTCAGTGTTTCTTCTTATTCTATAATTCCTTAGTTTAAACATAGATATTTATTCACTGAATCTGTGAAATCTGTACAGTTGTTCACTCTATTTAGAGGTCATTTACATCAGACTCTGTACTGTTTGTTCAGTTTCTTTCACTGAAACATCTGCAGGCAATGGATCCAGATGTGCTTTCCACACTTGTGCAAGTAAACTAATCTGCAGTAAAGTTTCTGTGATGATCCACTGTAATTGGCTGTTGTGAAAGTGGACTGTCACTTTCTAACAGGAGCTACAAAACCTAATCCGGCCTTTTTAAAGCCTGAGATCAGACTGACTTGTGGTTGCACAGAAAATTTTTATTATTCTATTTAGCCGCTGACTGTTTTCATGTGCTGATCCTTAATGTGTCACCCATTCGGTAATCCAATGCATGCGTCACTTAACCTTCTGCTTTGGTTAAGGTGACATGGCGAGCAAAGAGTAACCTTAAATGACCTTAAACATGAGACATCTCCGCATTATGTGGTGAAGTCTTTCAGAAGAAAGCATCGCCAAATGAGTTTTCTTTTGTGCTTTTTTCATGGTCGCCGTCGTATTTAATGCATTTTCAGTTTGGTATGAAACATTAACCACATTTGTGCTGAATCAGTTATTCTATGTGATCCCATTTTGCATTGACATTCCTTTAAGGGTTGTTTAAAGCTTCCAGGCTCCATGTTGGAGGACATTTGCACTGAAAGACACAGCAGCATGAATGTATGTGGACTGGTGACTTTTCTCCTCCCCTCAACAGGCGGAGTTAGAGGGTGGGGAGTTAGAAGTCATATTGAAGGGGAAAGTGTGTCATGTAACCAGAGAGAGAAAGGGAGACCAAACATGGACTTAGGGACAGAGGGAAGGGGAAAGTTTTATTCAGGGGGCTCAGGCTCAACTTTCCTATTAGGACAAAAATTAGTGAAAGTTGATCTTAAATTCTTATTTTGTTATTTAATGAGGAGCACAAACCTTTATTTGAAGCCTCTGTGAGAAGACATACAACTGAAGTAAGTAGATGATGTTTACTTACATTTTTGTTTAGTGTTATATGTAAAAAAAAATGTTTTATGTTATTGTACCCCAATTACAGCCTAACTTACCTGGAAGCAGTGGTCGAAAGCAGGCCAGGGTTGCCTTCACTGACTCCCTATAGAGTAAGATTTTTTCACTTGACCTAAAAACCAAAAGTTGGTTTGTTTCATTGTTGATGTATCAAATAAAACAAAAACAAAATGGCAACCTTTTAAATTACAGAATATAAGAAAAATGGCTGTAAAACAATGGCTGAAGCAAGTATTTGTTTAATACCTGTGGATTTTAAAAGCAGCATGTCCCCAAGTCACTGGGTGTAGCCTCTAACACCCAGTCTAAAGCATCAGATAGAGCAGAACTGCCCATTACTCTCAGAATTGGCATTCATAATCACTGGATATCTATCTGTCTATCTATCTATCTATCTACATATATATATATGTATGTGTGTATATATATATATCTATATATATATATATAGATATATATATATATACATATGTGTGTGTGTGTGTATATATGTATGTAGCACACCGTGACATCGAGGCCTAGAGATCAAGAACCCTGGTCTAACAGGAGTGTAGGCTAAATTATTAAAGTTGCCTAAAACAGGACTTTTTAAAAAACAAATTATTTAAAAAAAATGGTGACCAGACTTTTACAGACGGCACAGGGACGCACATGTAGACGGACACACTTGCAGGACCATAAATCACATTAGACTGCTGTTGTCAAACACAGATGGTGGCTGCAGGGGAGACTTTCCATCGCGTTTATGACTGAGTTTCATTTCAGATCTTTGTTATAATTTGCATATAGTTTTTATTTTCAATTTTATTTTTCTCATCCTGCCTGTCTTTTGTTGCTGTTGTAACTGAACTTTGACCTCATGTGTTCATCTGTCTCCTCTCACAGGGAGAAGATGATCTGCAGGATCCTCCTCAGCCTCGGCTCCTGTGTCTTTGGTTAGTTTACAGCTTTACTTTATAAACTCCAAATTAAAACCACAACAACAGGTTTGTTCCAGTTCTCAGAGTGTCTGCTCCTCTCTCTCTCTCTCTGTCTCCTCAACAGGATCATTTGTAGTGAATGTGACTCAGACCTCCTGTCAGGCAGAGGAGAACCACAACATCACACTGGAGTGGACGTTCACAGTAGAAACAGGCAGATCCTCCACATATCTAAACATCTACTGTGAACTGATAACTGATGATAAACTCTCAGTCCTGTATCGTGTCCATAATGGTGTTGAAGTGTCAGAGTCTCAGGATAAAAAGTTTTCAGGACGAGTTCAGGGTGACAAAGACGCCCTCAGAGAAGGACGAATCAGACTCCAGCTGTGCAGACTCAGGACTGAGGACTCGGGTCAATACAAGTGTAAAGTAAACACAGATTATGGCTTCAGCTCTGCGAGCTGTAGACTCAACGTCACTGGTAAGTTTTAACAAGTCAAAACTGAATGATCAATTTTATATTTACTGCTCTGTTCAACTTTTATTTGCCATGTTTGTGATTTATGACTGAAAAACATGATGTGTTGTTCATGTCAAACATCCTGATGGTTTCATTCTATTTCTGCACAAGTAAATATTTTCATGTCTTTTACAGCAGCTGCTGATCAGAGATCAACTTCACCACCACAAGAAGAGAGAAAGGACTGGAAGATTATTATAATTGTCCTGACAGCAGCAGCAGCATTATTAGCTCTGCTGGTGGTGTGCCCTTTACCTTGGGTCATGCTGAGAAAGAAACAAAAGAGACCAAACTTCTATGCATTTGTAAAACTCCATAAACTCTCAGGGACAGAGTCTGAAAACAAGCATACTTCCTGCCTTTGACATCTGCTTACTGTGTAAATGGTTCGTATAGAGCCCCTTTCTACTCTACTTGAGCACTCAAAGTACTTTATACAGCAGGTCTCATTCCCCCATTCACATTCATGAAAACACTTTCTTATATCTCAAAGTGTTTTCTATTTAACATTCACACACTGATGAACGCATAAGGAGCAACTCAGGGTTCAGTATCTTTCCCAAGGATGAAGACTGGAGCAGCCAGGAATCGAATCATCAACCTTCCAATTAGTAAACAAGCTGCTCTGTCTCCAATAGTTGTCTTAAACGATGTTCCTAATAATCTGGAATTGAGATTACTGCAGTAATCCTTCATGTCAGTGTCAATGATGCTTCTGGTGTGGTCACTGCTTCTGTGGACTTCTCTCCTCCTGCTGCTTCATTCAAAGTTACATCCACCAGCTTCATCTGACTGATGACTGCACCGCCCTGAACACCAAAGATTCAATGTTGAGTGTTGAGTGGGAACTTTGTGTGGAACTATTAACAAGTTGTTGAGTCAGTGATGTCTGTTTATATCATCCATGCTTTCCTTTTTTCCCACTTATCCAATTCAGGAATGCAGGAGACTGGAACACTCACACTCACAGCTTTGGGCAATTTAGAATCACCAGTTAACCTCACTGCATGTGTTTGGACTGTGGGATGTAGCTGGAGTACTGACAGACATGGAGAACATGCAAACTCTACACAGAAAGGCAAACCACTGCACCATCGTTCTCTCACCAGCTGCTTTTCTGACTTCTGATGGGCTTTTTTAAAAATACTTGATGTCCAAATGTTTCTGTTTATCTTTTACTTGTATATATAAGTCTCTATTTATGTGTCAGATGCCATTTTGGCTTTTACCTTTTTTAATGTAATAGAAGGATTTATAACAATACTCTATATTTTGTGTTATATCTTCTATTTATGTCATTATAAAATGTTCTGCTAATGTTCACTATGCTATGTGCTGTCAGGAAGTTGATGAACCTTTTATTTTTTTATTGTATTTTATTTTTAAATAAAGCTTTACAATAAACTGTTCAGTTTTTTTATTTTAGGTTTTATTTTTACTGATTAAACTGAACAATGTGAACACTTTTGAATGTTTTATCTGATTTTGAATGAAAGATTCAAACAATAAAAAATATTTTCATCTCATCATTTATCTCCTCGCTGTAATGCTGCTGTGTCTTCACAGCAGATAAAGAAAGATGCTGCGTGTAGAGTTTTGAACAGCAAATAAAGATTCGGATCGAAACTTTGTTTATGTCTGACTGATCAAAGAAGAAACATAATTGGTTGAAGGTTCCCAGTAGACTGTATCTTTGTGTATTAGTCACTGTTTTTTCTATTATTTCTTTTTGTTTATTATTGCTTCTTAATTCAAGATTAGAGGACAAAGATAGTAAGAAACAATTTCATTAGTTGTGTACACAGGCACTCTGTTAAAGTCTGTGTGTCCAATCTCTGTGTGCCTGTTGTGTTTATTTCTCCATTGTTTTAGGACTGTGTGCCAAGCCAAACATACTTTAATCTGCATTGACATTCAGACTGAGATCTTACTGATTTCAGGAACTACTCCTCCACTCGAGTCCACTCTGCTCTCAGTATTTACTATTTAAATAATATAATTCCTTTGACAGCAGAATCTGATTTCCCCTTTCTTGATCCTGTTCTGTTGAATGACAGGAACAAACTAAACTGTTTAAACTTACAGCATGATAGAAAGTAATTGTAAAGAAGTCATTAACAGACCAGGACATAAGACAATCTGTAGATTAAAATAGTCCATAGGCTTCCCTTCCTTAACTTCAGCCAAGAATGTTTCTCTGTGACTTTGAAAAAACATCATGAGGTGAAGGAAAGATGGAAAGATAATAATGTGATGGTGGATGTTGTTGATTCAGATAAATCATCTAGAAACTTTGTGATGGTGGAGCACCAAAAAATCCTCTTACATACTTCACCCGAGTAGTTCCTACTGTAGAGATCAAACTTTTTAAATAGATTTAAAAAATGTACAAAGATTAAAAAAGAAGAAACACTCGTGTTTTCTCTACCTGCTGATCTGTTTTAATACCTCTTGTTTAAAAGAATCTCTGAAATCAGATGATTTAATGATACATCACCTAAAATGAGAACAGAGTTACACTGCGACACTCTTCACTCATGTCAGTGTAATAAATCTTTAATATTTTCCAAACACATCACAAAGTGCTTCATAGAAAAATCAAGTTCATCAGAAGCAGATTTGAATAAGACTGGAAGATTATTATAATTGTCCTGACAGCAGCAGCAGCATTATTAGCTCTGCTGGTGGTGTGCCCTTTACCTTGGGTCATGCTGAGAAAGAAACAAAAGAGACCAAACTTCTATGTATTTGTAAAACTCCATAAACTCTCAGGGACAGAGTCTGAAAACAAGCATACTTCCTGCCTTTGACATTTGCTTTAAGTACATGAAATTTCTTGTTGATATGAACTGGTTAAAGGTTAAAAAAGAATGAATACTCACGTTTTAACTTCCCACTGATCATTTTAAAATAGTAGAAGAATGTTCCAGTGTGTCCTCTGCTAACAAAGTTGTTCAAGGAATGCACCCAGCCTCTGTTCATGTGTGTGTGTGTCTGTGTGCACGCCTGGGTGTATGCTTGCTGAACCTTGGCCCCTGTGGGACAGAAGAGCTCCCCCTCCCTACAGCTCCCCATTGATCGCTGCTCCATTTATTTTGTCTCAAATTGTACAATTACTGGCTGGATATCTGTAAATGAGGACAAATGTAGTAAGTTCTTTGATTGAAAAAAAGTTATCTGCAATCGGTTGCAAATAACTTATGTAACAACTTGTGTGCAAGAGAGCTGGTTTCTCTAAAAGTGAGGGTTGGACCCCTGAATTCTACTAAAAAGGTTTGAGTCCGAGGGAGTAAATTGGTTAAATATTCATCCCTAAATTCTACTATGTTGTGAGTTTGTGTTTAAAGAAAAATTTGGTTTGAAAAGTGTAATTGTGAACGTGTGCGTCAAGAGCAGAAAAGAGTAGTGCATGGCTGAAATTGAGGGAAAAAAGGGGAGTGAGTGTGTGTGTGTGTGTGTGTGTGAGTGAGCTCTCCTGAGGGATTTAGTGAAACTCAGTGTCTCAGTCATGGAGCGTCTCACATATAGATTGTTTGTCACATTATAAAAATAAATAAATAGTAATGATGTGCAGGTGTAAAACAATGTGGTAAAAAAAAAAAGAAAAATGGTAAACAAACAAAAAAACATCCATGTGTTCCTCATCCGGAGAAGCAAACTCCAAGGACGCTAACCTCTCCCCGAAGCTCCGATGATACAGCATTCTATTTCCCTAAGTGGCCTGGGACCCGTGGATGCGGTGTGAACCACAGAAATCTCCGCACGCTTAACCAAGCCGGTGCTTCAGATGTTAGGCTCTACGCCCTTCAAATGGCTCTACTAAATGTAAGATCTTTAGCAAAGAAGACGCTGGTATTAAATGACTTCCTAAAGTTATAACAGCTGGACTTTCTGTTTCTGACAGAAACATGGCTTCAACCCAGTGAGTCTGTAGCTTTTTTGAACTGGTTCCTCCTAATTACTCATTCTTCAGCCTCCCTCGGCCCTCTGGTGGGGGGGAGGCTTAGCCACCATACTCAACACACGATTTCATTGCCATCAAACATTACAGCAGTATTCATTTTCTAGTTTTGATCTCCAGCTGTTTGAATTACACCAGAACTCTGCTGCCCCTTTGTTGTGTGTCCTCATATATCGTCTTCCCAAGTAATAAGTAAGTAATAAGTAATAAGAATTTTATCAAAGACTTTTCAGATGTGTTGTTCTAAAATTTGACAGTTTTTTAATCCTTGGTGATTTTAACATCCATGTCTGCTGTCTGAGGGAGCTGGGGGGCAGGAAGAGCCAGAATATGTAAGACTGGGAGGTAGAAGACTACCCGTGGAAGAAGAGGGCCAGGAAACGACTGGTTCAGGCATCCACATTCCCCAGAAAGACATCTTTGATGTCAAAGAAATGTTTTACTTGGATAAATAAAGGATATATAAAAGTCACTTTGCCAAAAACTGATTGCAGTATCCTGAGATAGGATACTGTAAGTAAGACTGCTACTCACTCAGATTGACAGATTACATTATATTATTTCCAACAAGTCTCAGCCCTACAACAAACTGGTGACCTATTCAAAGTTTACTCTGCCTCTCACAGTGAGGCAGCTGAGATAGCTCCCAATGCCCTGGGACCCTGATAAGGATATGAGGAAGAGAACAGATGTGTGCAAGGTATGTAGAGTTTGAATAGTTAAAAATCACTTTTAGCTCTTTCCAAATGTCCAACATAATTAACGTTCTGCGCTATCCCTCGTGGAGCCTGGCACGCTCCCTTCCTCACTCAGCTTCTGTTCCAACCTTGCTGAAGTTTTAGGGCAGAGCAAGTCATACACTGTAGTTATCACGGTTCTGGGTCAGTGTTGACCCAGCATTTTGAGTTTCTTATATTTTGGTTTAATTTTGTATTATGGATTGTTTTCTTATTCTCTTGTAGTGCTTGTGTTGATGATGATGATGATGATGATGATTTAGAGTTTCATGTTTCTGTTCGTGTTTTAGGAATTGTGGTTTCATGTATTGTTTGAGTTCCATGTGTTATTTTCTGTCTCTCAGTGTTTAGTCTGCGTGCTTGTTCAGTAATTCATGTTTCCTGTTTTATTGTGAAAGTCTTTGTCTTATGTTAGTGTGTGCAGCTTGGTTCCCCTGTCTCGTCAGCCCTGATCTCTCCCAGCTGTGTCTCCCTTCTGTTGCCCATTCCCTCATTACTACCCTGTGTATTTAAGCCCTGTGTTTTCCTCAACCCAGTGTCTCGTCGTACCATCAGATTATGCCTGTGTGTTTCCGTGTCAGTGCTTCAGTATTCAGTACCATTGCTCAGTTTATGTTTCGTTTTCATGCCAGCAATAAAGCTGAGGTTTTAAGTTACAATTCTGTGTTTGAGTCCTGCACTTGGATCCTCCGCCCCGCCTGCCCGCACACAGAGCCCTGACAGTAGTTGTCTTCCTCAAGGTCAACGTCGAATCTCTTTCACTTTATTTGGGATTGTGCTGTTCAAACTCTCCTCTCGATGATTTCTAGGAAGCCCAGTGGCACGGCTCTCTGTGGGATGTCTACTGTGCTGAAGGTGATCTCTGCTCCTCACTGATCCTCTTGAGGCCTCTCTCCTGGTCTCAGCTTCCATCTTGTGGACGATCTCCTTCAGTCACTCCTTCTCATGGTACCTACAATTTAAAACTTGAAAACTCCTCTTTTGCCACATGGCCCTTGCCATGTGTCAAATCCACACAAGTAGACATGCACAAGAAAGTTGCACATTCTCTCCGAGAAATTCCCCAAGGCTTTTCCCTTGGAGTAGTTCTACTCCAGGCCTGTAACCCATCTCAAAAAAAAATAAACATTAGCCAGTGGTTAAATGTTAAGCTTGTTTAACTCCCAGCTCTGCTTGGAGCCTGTATCCTGGAAGGCACATCTGTAAGTTAAATCAAACTTCACAATTGCAACAACTGTAGATCGTAAGAGTAATAAAGTATGCAGCACCACAGAGACAAGTGTCATGTGCAGGTTTATTCTAAATCATTAAACCACTACTATTGCCATAATTTGTCCCACATCATGGATCATCCCATGTATTTATTCCAAAATACTGTAGTCAGTGACTTTCCTTATGTAATGCAGTGTTGGGTAAGTTACTTTAAAAAAGTAATTAATTACTATTACTAATTACTTAGTCAATATTGTATTTAAAATACTTATCTAATTACTGTGTCAGAAAAGTAACTTAAGTACTACATAAATATTTAACTAAATACTTCTTAAAATCCATATAAACCTTGAGTGGACAAACAATAGAAATTAAACTCTTTAAATAATAAATACATTTTTTTAAAGACGGACACTCTACAGTACGCAGCGGTAGCATCTGTTCCACAATGTAGCCTGGCAGGGCTGGACTGGGACAAAAAAATCGGCCCGGGCATTTTGACTAGAGACCGGCCCACCAGGTATTATAGGAAAAACCATAAAGCCTGTTGTCACAGTGATGTACACTGTCTTGTTGGTATATATGTATCAGTCTAATAAACTTAAACCTTCACCATCCTCCCTATTCTGGTATTCTAAACAGTACCCGAAAGTAGACTGCTTGGTCGAGTTAACCTGAACTATCTACAACACATGGTGAAAACCTGAAATTAAGACAGAGAAGACTAGAGGTGAGACATGATCATTACTGATTACTGATGACAGATTTAGATATATTTTCATAAACAATTAATTTACAACATCAATACACAGCATGGCAGGGCAAAATATTTTTTCTAACATGGCAACCTTTAAAAAGTGAAAGGAGACAGAAAGACAGATGAGAAAGAAAAACTTAATTGACTTTTTGATGGCATTTTACACACAGTACTGGTACAGTATCTAGAAAATGTGGGAAAATACTGGCATCATAAACAGTACTTAGCTACTTCTGAAGAAATTATGATGGGAGCTAAAAAAAATACTATGTACAATAATGGATTTCTATACATTTTACATCAGATGAAAACGTTTATTGTAAGATTCAGAGCGATAAACAAACAAGAGAGAAAAGCCGATCAGCTGATCAGTTTCATGATTGAAGTAGAAACAGGAGAGAGAGGGGAGAGGAGAAGAGGCAGCTGTGCAGCAAAGACACAGAATAACTGCAGCTTTGTGTCTTTTTCATTGTAGCTGAAATACGGGACAAACTGTGTTCCTTTTCAGCTCAATATGAAACGCGTAATATTTTCTCTGTATACCAGACGATTCCGTTTTTTACGGGACGGTTGGAAACTCTAATAACCTTATAAATAAGATAAAACAAGTTCAAAAACAAACCCCCATCGGCCCATAAAAACGAAAAATCACCATCGGCCCACCGGGCAAATGCCCGGTATGCCCGATGGCCAGTCCAGCTATGTAGCCTGCAGTCATTTTTTAAGCTCACCTTCAGACCCTTTCTGTGCTGTTTTGCTGCTTAGCAGGAGTTGCCCCGGTGTTATCCATGGATGATGAACAAGAATCACTCAGAAGTGTTCGTCTATGCTCTGTGTCAGACGCTTTAGTAGATTACTCGCGCTATTAACAGCAGCCGATAGTTTTTTCTCCCCAGGACATAGCTTACATATTACTGTAATGTTCTTGTCTGCTTGTTTCAGAAAAGTGAAGAGACGGGAATATGTCCATGTCATAAAACAGCCACTCGCTTCAGCCGAGTCCGACATCTTCCGCTGTAGAATACGACTATGCAGCAAACTGGCGCGAAATGATGTGCAGCTGCACTACAGCGATGTTAAAGCGGCAGAGTTTACTTTCACGTTTAGAAGATAAATTAATGAAATTAAATAATGATATTCAGCGAGTTTAATTATTTTACAATGTAACGCAAGTACATTGTAAGTAACTGTAATTAAAATACCTAAAAATGAACAGTAATTAGTTACTCTACTTTTTCAGTGGAAAAGTAATTTAAATACAGTAACGCGTTACACCCAACACTGATGTAATGTGTTAAATCTCCCAATTCTTTGATCTTTGGGCTGAAGGAAGGACAACAATCGGTGTATAAATGCTCAATCAACAATCATTTTATTCCATACAGTTCTTATTATTCCATACAAACACTTCTGAGCATTAACCATCCGGATGGAAGATGTGCATGAAGAGGGTCACAGCAGATCTCAAAGTGTCTGAGCATTTCTCACATTCTTATAGCTTCAACCTCCCTCCACAGTCATAAAACCTAAACATCCACATTCTTTCTCTCTCTCAGTGAACCTAAGCTATGACCTCGGCTTCCTGTGCAGTATGTTCTGTTCTTTCTAATCAGACAAATAAGGCCATGACTCTCTGATTCTCTGATTCTCTTATAAATCAGCAGTATAATGCATCATAAAACAATGTAATTCATTCACAATAAATCAGCAGTCTAATGTAATCCAAATCAGTTTAATAAATCTAATAGTAATCACCTTCTTCTAAGTCAAGGGTATAATGCAAACTAAAACTACATAATGATTTCAAAATCTTTAATTAGAGGTATAATGTGGCATGAGATAATATAATAATCTCACAATTCCCGCTTTGGTCGCTTTTTAAAGAGATCACTTACATCTTACAATGCAGCATTGCGAGGTCTATTTCTTCTTGCCCCTGAGGCCCTCTGTCCCCCTTTAACGGGTGGACCCTGTGTGGGATGACCGCTGTGTTTGGACAATTCTGGTGCAAGAAAAACTATATTTACAACAACAACAGTAGTTACAGATGACACTCTCCAGTTCTCCCACAACTTTATTTTGGTGCTCCAGTATTCCCCACCCTCATCATGGTGCTACCTTAAGTCTTTCAAATGTACTCTGACTAGAACCTCTGTTCGAGGAGCTTTTAACCTTTATTTTATTGCTGCAGCTACCAGTGTCTTCCAGTCGGGTGATTCTCTGCTCCTCTTCTTTCTTTGACCTCAGGGGTTAGACCACCCTTCAGTCGTTGCACAGATCAGGGGATTATTCTGCCCCTATTTTCAAAAGATCTGTCTGTTCTGGGGTCACAGCTTTGTCCCCCCTTTTTACCAAGAGCCTCTCGAACCTCCTTGGTCTGATGTTCCTGGATTTCCACCAACACCTTTGTGGTTATTGCTGTGCTTATGGGATCCATCCTCTCGAGGTGACTAGCAGGAGCCCAAACGGCATGACCCCTGACCCCAATTGCGGTCTTGGAAGTCCCTGTGTCTGTCTCTGCTGCGAAGGATCCTCACATCTCCGTGACCTCATCTGGTGTCTACTCCTTTCTCTGTAGGAGACAGAAAACCAAAACACCTCTCTGCCTAGCCTTGATAAATCTAATGTTATCCATTGTTCTTCTAGTGCTTCAAAGTTGGTTTAGAACAGGGGTCCCCAATCCCAGTCCACGAGGGCCGGTGTCCCTGCAGGTTTTAGATCTCACCCTGGGTCAACACACCTGAATTCAATGATTCGTTCATTACCAGGCCTCTGGAGAACTTCAAGACATGTTGATGAGGTAATTTAACCATTTAAATCAGCTGTGATGGATGAAGGACACATCTAAAACCTGCAGGGACACCGGCCCTCGTGGACTGGGATTGGGGACCCCTGGTTTAGAAAATCATGTTCGGGACTCTCTGACCGACAGACTTATTCTAATCATAATCTATGTGTGTAAGCATGTTTGCATTTACCCCTCTGCACTCTAAGTCATTTCCTACAATATATCAGTCCAGACAGTCACACCAAACGAAGCTTATGACCTTCAAAAGACTGAGTGCCAACTCATTATGAGCACATTTGCAGTGTGTGTATGAAAACGATTATAACCACTTATTTTAGTAAAAGAAATCAAAAACAAATTAACCATTTTCAGTTCTAACCTTTTCCCTCCTTTTCACAAAAAGCATGTGTTTCATTCATTCAGCCTGCCGTCCCACGGTTTCCTCTCCAGTGTGATACTCAGCTTCTCATGAACACAGGCATTTTATCTTCTAAACGCTATTCAGTTTATTTCAATCATTAACACTTAAACATGAAAATAATGATTTATGCATAAGTTTTACCAAAATAGTCGTAAAAATAAGAAACCATTAACCACTAGAAACCATTGTTTTAAGTTAAAACACTTTCCCCCTTTTGACACACTCCGATGTGTCAATTCCCCTGAGCTAGGAAATTAAAAGAAAAGATTAGTAACATCATCTCTCAGAAAACATCAGAAATTCTCCTCTCCAGTATCATTGCTCCAGCCCTGCCACCCTGTGTTGGGAAATTAAATTAGTTTAATTATCATGTTAAATCTGTTGAACTCCTGGCTCCGCCCAGAGCCTGCATCCGCAGAACTGCCTAGAAACAAAACTTGTGTGTTAATATCAACTTCACCTTTGCAACTCCGTTTTTTCCCCGCTGTTTTTCCCTCATTGACCACAGCAGGGGAATTAAACATAAAGTCTCTCACTGCCAGCAATATGACGCCATTTCAAAAAGGAAAAAGAAGAATTTAGACTGGATTACCTCGCTGAATCCTTTTAGACTGGGGACTCGCTTTCTGATTGTCCCAAATAAGTGACTTTCTCCAGAGCCAATTTAATTTGGAGAAGCTCACTTGCGACCGTTTCCCAACAACATGTTGTATAGCGCTTTTTCATTCAAATGCAGATCTGCTTAAATGACAGAGATATTATCAAACAAAACTTTCAGTGCACTATGAAAGTAAAAATTTAGAAAGGCCTAGTCAGGTCATGCTCTTCATCTCAGGAGGGTAAATCATACCAAACCTAAATGGCAGGTTCAACTTTGCACCAAAAGAAAATGTATCAGCCAGATTAATCTCAAAACATTCATCCATCAGCCACACAACACACAACATAACCCTGTTGTCTTATCACATAATGAGTTTCTTCTCATGTGACCAGGTGTATGCCATTGTTAAAACCTTCCTCCACACACCTGAAACAAGAAACTCAACAATCTATTAGGCTCACTTATTCTTTTTTTTAATTATATCTTTATTTGGATTGGACAGGTAGAAATAGGTTAACATAAAGCATCTGCATAGCAGTGTCCAAATAACATATGAGCAGAGTCCATTCCAGGTTTTTAGATTTAGTTTAGGAGAACAAATGATGAACAACAATAAGCAGCAAGTGCATATTACCCTCCTTTAGCCATTCCTATGAGAGTTGTTCACTTGCTCTCCAAAGGGAGATACTTAAAACACATAGAACTATAAACACAAATTGGGGGGAGGTCTATGCTGCTATAATGGTTAACAAGTAAGTAAATAAACAAAACAGGTAACAGTGAGAATCAAGTGAAGTCAACTCTGGTGGGGGTAATAAATTGTATCCAGTTGTTCCAAATTTCGTAGAATTTGGCCTTTTGGTTTCTTAGCAAATATGTCAATTTTTCCATCCTATATATCTCTAGAATGATCCCAAACCAGTCCTCTAATGTAGGTTGGACTGGGCTTAACCATCTTCTAGTAATTGTTTTTTTACTTGCCACCAAAAGTAGTTGTGCCAACTTAATCTCACTTTTACGCTCCAGAAAGGGCATCAGTCCCATATATAAGACCTTAAAATCTATCTTTGATTCAGATTTTATCCCAAATAGACACGACTCTAATTTTAAAGTATGGATATCCCACGGCCTTACGACCTTCCTTTCTCTTACTCATAGAAATACTGTGCTCAGATTTGAGGCCCTGCGGGATAACCATCATTTGACAAAATACGATTTTCATAGGTATCTACAGCTGAGATCATATATTGATCATGAATGCAAACTGTCTGACCTTAGTGATGTTGAGTCGCATTTTTTCCTTATTCTGAAAAATGCCACAACCACGATTCCTACTAAATCCATCTCCAAACTATACAAAGCTCTCTCTAGTGCCAACGAGGATAATACTCTTTACACTAAAGATAAATGGGTAAGGGAATCAGGGATTGTTATTTCTAGGGGTGAATGGGAAAATATTTGACACTGTCAGTGGACAACATCCAGCTCTATGAGCTGGAAGGAACATGGCTGGAAAAATATCATTAGGTATTTCAAGACACCATACCAGGAGAGATACAAAGGGGTCCTTATGCAATGTTGGAGACAATGCGGCTCGACTGAGGCTAACCATTTTCATGTTTTTTGGGATTGTCCCAAGTTAAAAAATTTCTGGATGGATGTCCAGACCTCTTTAAGTGCAGTCTTCAATGTCCAAATACCTTTAGATTTTTTAGGCTCACTTATTCAAGACCCCTCTTTAGCATTCTGTTTTCCTCTACTATAATTCAATCATCTTTCCTACTATAATCTAGTCCACTAGTCTATGTATCACTTTTCATCACAGTGTAACTGGCTGCCCCCAGTTGGAGATTGCTTCACACACATACTTTCACACTCCTCTGGGGCGCACACACACAGTGACGTCAGGCACATCTGTTTTGTGCGAAATTTAACTTCCTTTCTTCTTGGATCTACATACTAAGTGCTGCCCTGTGAATACTTTCCCATGTATTCTATCCCCTTTCAAGGCAGTCTTACTCATTTTATTCCCCATTACAAGACAACAATCAGCCACACAGACCACGTGTGGTCCGTACTCATTCACACCCGCTCACACACAAAATAGGCCTATAGCTTGCATCTACACACACAGCTAGCGCGCTCTGTTGAAAGCTCTCTAACGCCCAATATGGCGGAGAATTCAACCATCGGACACTCACGATGTTAACTTTGAAACACAGAATAGGACAACAAGACTAAAGACAATACTGACGTGAGAACAGGACACACTCATACTGAGGATGAAGTTTCAGTAACAGTGCCTGAGATGAGCAGCAGGTCACAGGAGAGTGAGATCAACCATGAGACTGCACCATACTCTTCCAGAGCGAGGAAGGAGCCAGAGTATTTAAGTGAATATGTAACCGCGAGGGCAGTGGTGATCAAGTACTGACTAACATGGATTATTCTTACAGAGTAATGTGTAACATACATCTACAATTTAAGGAACCAGAAAGCTCAGCTAACTCGGAAAAAAAAGTGGGTTAGTGCAATGGATGAAGAAATACTATCACTCAAGGAAAACAACACATTTACCTTAACCACTTTGCCACAGGGTAAGAAACCAGTGGGGTGTAGATGGGTGTGTGCAGTCAAAAACAAAGTTGATGGATCTGAAAAGTACAAGCATGTAGCTAAAGGATAGAGTCAGAAGATGGGTGGAGACTATGAAGAAACCTTCTCTCACATTGCTAATCTGACCAGTATCAGAGGGTTGATGCAAAAGGCAATTTCAATTAAACACAGTTTTACATCAGGTGGATGTTAAAACTGCCTGTCTATATGCACCAGTAGATTGTGAGCCATACATGAAACAACCAGGCAGGAGTTGGAATAAGATGTTACATGAACATCTGAGTGAGAACAACTTTGTGCAGAGTCCTGCTGACCGCTGTGTTTACACAAGAGCAACAAAGAATGGTAAATGGTAAATGGCCTGTATTTATATAGCACTTTTACTAGTCCCTAAGGACCCCAAAGCGCTTTACATCCAGTCATCCACCCATTCACACACACAGGTGATGGCAAGCTACATGAAATGTAAAAATAAACATCTGTCTTGGGAGTGAGTTCAAGTGAGAAAATGTCTGAAGGCTGTTGTGTGTTTATTCCTTTGTAATTATCCTCGTCTAGATAATCACACCAGAATTCCTGCACATTTTCACCTTTGCTAACACTGAACTCTGTCCTGATGGTTTGTTTTCTGTTTTTTGTCTTCATCAGACGTCTTTCATTCATCACTACAGTTTTGAACTCCTCACCTCACCTGTGTTTGCAGGCAGTGGAGGAGGATTGTGTCAGCAGCACCCATGAAAGTTGTCTGTTCTGTTTTTTGGTTTTAGTGTTTGTTATGCAAACAGTTCATTCATCTCAGGTTTTCACTAGCTGAAGAATGGCCCATGAAAACCTGTTTCATCTCCTTGTGCTTAAAAATGAGAGCAAACCGAAACAGGCCTTTAAGGTAAGTAGTGAAGTGGCTGTGATGAGGTGTTGGTGTAGAAAGGAGATGTGCTGCCACCTACTGGCTGCAGTTTGTCACTGGATCTGCAATGAAAGTGGACGTTAGATTTATATTTTTTATTCTCGTAAATTGATGAACTTTAATAAATATTCTACAGAAACCAGTGTTCAAACTCTGTATCTTGGTCATTACTTGCTGTTTGATTTTGAAGCTGTGCTTATATCTTTACTTCCTGCCTTTTATTCTTTTGTTTTTCCTTCATCCTCCTTGCTTTAAAAATTAATCAGTTTCAGTTTTTCGGGTCAAAGGATGCCTTCATTCCTAAAATGCATCACGAGGACAGAGGAGGCTGAAGGAGGATGAACAGGTGTGTCCTTTGAAAGTGTTTTAACCTTTAAAAGACAAAAACACTCCACAGCTGGAATATATGAACATGGAACAACTGTGAACATCTCCTCCTCCTCCTCATTATTATTATTACTAATATTATTATTATTATTACTATTATTATTATTAATAATATTATTATTATTACTAAGGCTGTTATTATAGCCTCGTGACATTGTGGTACTTGTTGTTCCCTTGACTCCTCTCTTACTCACCTTGTCCACTTTGTGAGTGTGAATCAGAAGAAAACTTTTACAATTTTGTCCACGGAGAGGACATCGACAGCCTTACTACATGCATTACGGACTATATTAATTTCTGTGTGGATAACACCGTACCTACCAGGACTGTACGGTGTTTCTCCAACAACAAACCTTGGATTACCCCAGAAATTAAAGCCGTCCTCAAGCAGAAGAGGAGGGCCTTCAAATCCAAAGACAAAGAGGAGTTGAAAAGGGTGCAGAGAGAGATGAGGGGACTGATAAGGAATGGGAAGGACAGCTACAGGCAGAAGATGGAGAACCAGCTTCAGCAAAATAACGTTGGTGAAGTCTGGAGAGGCCTCAGAACCATCTCAGGCCACAAACATCAGAACTCTCTGCCTGGGAGGGATGTGAGGTGGGCAAATGAACTGAATCATTTCTTCAACAGATTTGATTCAGCCATGAGGCAGTCTCCAACATCGGCTGCAGACTCACCCACCCCCACTGCTGCTGTTCCACCTCTGACACCTCAGACGCTTCACACCTCCTCTATTCACCCTGCTCACTCCTCCCCACCCCCAACAACAGCATCCAATACACACTCAACACAAGGCTCCAGCCTGTCTCTCTCAACCACCCAGGTTAGGAGGGAACTGAGGAGGATTAATGGCAAGAAGGCAGCGGGTCCAGATGGCATCAGCTCGAGGGTCATCAGGTCCTGCGCGGACCAACTGTGTGGTGTGAATGAGCACCTCTTCAACCTGAGCCTGAGGCTGGGAAGAGTCCCACAGCTCTGGAAAACTTCCTGTGTTGTTCCAGTGCCAAAGACTTCACGCCCCAAGGACCTCAACAGCTACAGGCCGGTGGCTCTGACATCCCACCTGATGAAGACCCTGGAGCGGCTGGTCCTGGCTCAGCTTCGGCACCTGGTGAGCTCATCACTGGACCCACTTCAGTTTGCCTACCAACCTGGCATTGGAGCGGATGATGCCGTCATTCACCTCCTACATCGCTCCCTCACTCACCTGGAGACCGCTGGGAGCACTGTGAGAATCATGTTCTTTGATTTCTCCAGTGCCTTCAACACTATTCTTCCCTCGGTTCTGAAGGACAAGCTGGAGAACTCAGGAGTGGACCATCACCTCACTACCTGGATTTTGGACTACCTCACCAACCGACCACAGTATGTGAGGACTCAGGGCTGTGTGTCGGACAGGGTCGTCTGCAGTACGGGGGCCCCACAGGGAACGGTTCTGGCTCCGTTCCTCTTCACCATCTACACTGCAGACTTCTCCCACAACTCCACCCAGTGCTTCCTGCAGAAGTTCTCTGATGACTCTGCAATAGTCGGCCTCATCACTGATGGGGACGACAAGGAGTACAGAGGACTGACTCAAGACTTTGTGGACTGGTGCCAGCTGAACTACCTCCAGATCAACACTAATAAAACCAAGGAGCTGGTGGTAGACTTCCGCAGGCACTAAACATCCTCCACTGCAACCACTAAACATCCAAGGTATGGACATTGAGACTGTGGACAGCTACAGGTACCTTGGTGTTCATCTGAACAGCAAACTGGACTGGACTCATAACTCAGACGCCCTCTACAGGAAAGGGCAGAGCAGGCTGTACCTGCTGCGGAGACTCAGGTCGTTTGGAGTGGAGGGCCCACTCCTGAAGACCTTCTATGACTCTGTGGTGGCCTCAGCCATCTTTTATGGTGTGGTCTGCTGGGGCGGCAACATCTCTGCTGGGGACAGGAAGAGACTGAACAGGCTGATCCGAAGGGCCAGCTCTGTTCTAGGATGCCCTCTGGACCCAGTGGAGGTGGTGAGAGACAGGAGAATGGTGGCTAAGCTGTCATCCCTGTTGGACAACATCTCCCACCCCATGCAGGAGACTGTGACAGCACTGAGCAGCTCCTTCAGTGGGAGACTGCGGCACCCACGGTGTGGGACGGAGAGATTTCGCAGGTCTTTCCTCCCCACTGCTGTCAGACTCCACAACAAAGACTTTAACTGATCATACACACACATCCACAAATGTGCAATAACACAAATGTGCAATAATCACAAATGTGCAATAATCTTTCTGGCAACCGTTGTATTTTCCACTCTGTTGTATATAGCATTTGTATTCTATTTTTATCCTATTGTATATTTTATTCTATTATATTCTACTGTATATAGTATTCTATTTTTATTCTATTCAGTACAGTTGTGTACTGTATTTATTCTTATTTTATTTTATTCTAATTGTCCTTCATAACTTTTGCACTGTCCACTTCCTGCTGTGACAAAACAAATTTCCCACGTGTGGGACTAATAAAGGTTATCTTATCTTATCTTAACTTATCTTATCTTATAAGTAGTGCCAGTTGGTGGCAGCATAGGAGCACAATATTTTTTTTTTCTGGTTCCTGACTAACAGACGTGACCCGAGCGTATCATAATAAGACCTGTTGTAAATGAGGCATTAAAGGAAGGAGCTTTAATGCCTCATTTCTACTTCTTGTAACATAGGATCCACTGGACCAGGGGTGTCAAACTCAATTGCACAGGGGGCCAAAACTCAAGGCACACTTTAGGTCGCGGGCCAAACAAGATAAACATTTATTGAACACACTAAAACAATGTTTTTTAAACATAAATATGAATAAAAACAGACAGGAATATTATTCCAGATTAAATAAACTTAAAAAAATGAACTTTTACTTTAAATATTTTGCTCTTCATAAAAATATATCCTGTCAAAATTATGCAAGTTATAAATATGAACATGCTGCCAAAAACCCCAGAAAAAATAAATGAAAGCATATATAAGGTTTGAGCCACATGTAAACGGAGCTGGGGCATTGCTTCAGGAATGGAACTAATAAACTGTGTGGGCCATTCAGTGTCGTACTTTCCCTTGAGTGTATCATTACACTGCAGCTCCATCTGAATCTGCACAGGTGCAGTTCAGCAAAGTCTGCTGATTTGGTTCAACATTACTTAGCAACAGGGAAAGTGAGGCAAGTTGCACTGGTGCATTTGTGACAGCTTCACTTGAAATGCCTTCACCGCATCATACATGTCCATGAACTGACAGATTTCCTTGCTGAGCTCAAAACCGCTACTGAGAATTTTTATCCCAACTCAGCCAGCGGACCTCTGTATGATGGAATGTCGGCAAACTCTGAATCTATTTCCCACATTAAAGACTGAAATTTACGGTGATTTAAACTTTTAGCTCAGATAAAATTTACGGTCTGCGTTACGGTGATCATTACATGCTCCGTTTTTAGGACTTTACCACACAGCCTTTCCTGGTGTATGATGCAGTGATATGCTGATAACTCACCGGTACAGTTCTCCTCCTGCATCTTTACTCGCATCCTGCTGACTAGTCCGCTTTTTTCACCGCACAACACCAGCGCTCCATCTGTTGTAATCCAACAAGTTTGTCGCAGGGCAGTTTCATGTCGGTTACACTTTGACATACGTTTTAAAAAAATGTCTTTTCCTGTCGTTGTCCCGTGCATCGATTTAATGTTCAATATTTCCTCTCCACGGATGAAGATGGCCAGCTGTGCAATGTCCATCATGTCTATACTTTCATCCACAGCAAGAGAGTATGCAATAATGTTTTTGCTTCTTTCACACAACTTAAATCAGTGGCCATCTCACAAACCCGATCAGCAATGGTATTTATCCTCAGGCTCACATTTGCCAAAATCTGCGTTTTGTCTGGACACAGGACGTCGCACAGCTTCATCATGCAGTTCTTCAGAGTGGTACCGGGCTGTTTTGGCTATCTCCTCTGCTACAATAAAATTTGCTTTCACAACAGCTTCACGTTGTGATTTTGCTCTGGTGAAAAGAGTCTGCTGAAATGTCAGATTCTTCTTTAGCTCTTCTACTTTCTGTAGTTTCTGCTCTGCGTTTAGGTTTTTCAGCTTATCCTGAGGTTTTGTCTCGTAGTGCCGTCTTAAATTAAATTCCTTAATTACAGCCACATTAGCTCCACTAATAAGACACACGGTTTACCAGCAATGTCCGTAAACATATATTCAGTCACCCTCTGGCGCTGAAAGGCTCTGCTTTCAGAATCAACTTTTCTCTCCACCATTGTGAGCGGCTAGCTTCGAAGTTTGACTTGAAGTTTGACTTGATTGACGCAGGAATGTTCCCAGGTAGCAGAGCGTTCAGCAAGGAGGCTGCAGCGCTGCATTATGGGACCTGTAGTTTGTATATTATTAGCGCCTCATATCGCCGGGCCATGCATAACAATAATAGTACATCTATATAAAATGATCTCGCGGGCCGGATATAAATGTACGCGGGCCTTGACTTTGACACGTGCACTGGACCATATTTATAAGAGGGTAGATTAAAACACCGCCCCACAATTCATTGCCATGGACCGTGATACGTTCATGTAAACTGTTGATATAGTCACCTTAAGTTGTGCAGATCATGTTTTCCATTTCATCCATAACCTCCTGATATATTTATAGTTTTTAACAGCAGTTTGTTAAACTCACAGCTGAACTCTGGAATAAAAAATCTATTTACTGTTGAGATGTGGCTGGTGTTGGGATTTAGAGATTCTTTTATTGCTGCCATATACTCTGCCTTATGATAAATGCATTAATAACATGTTTTACAGTATTATTTTATCAGTAATATTGTTTACAGGGTTCATATTGCATTGAATATGTTTGTCATCACATTCATTCTATTCACAGGTTGAGTTCATTCTATACACAATGCATAACTGTGCTTGTTTAGAGTTGATGTTCTATCCAAGAGGGTTTTAAGCTTCACTGGTGAGAGTGTCCAGGTGATACATGTTGAGGGAAGATGAGAACATAGCAGGTTAATTGCATGCATGCTTACAATACACATAAATCTAGTAGCAGGCCTGAGCGAAGGCCCAAGTGTCTTCTGCTTCTTATTTGAGACCTGCGCCAATTTAGTCTACTTAGTGATTGAGGACGAGGGTCAATTATTAGCCCTTAGAGGCCCTGAAGCTTGAAGTTATTACCTTAAAAGGAAGGTGTTATCAAAGAGAGAAGTTATATGTCTGTTCATAGTTATTAGAGATGTACAAGATGTACCCTTGTCTGTAAACAATGACTGGGCATAATGTATTTTTGACCTGTATTGACGTGTATGTGGGGGTGTGATCCTCTATGCTATAAAACCAGAACTCAGTGTATTTTTGTCAGAGCAAAACAGGCCATATGCTGATGGTTGTTCTCCGTTGTCAATAAACTCATCGTTTGATTGCACTTGTCTGGTGCCTCCGTCGTTTGTTGTCTGGTCTACAGTTGATCGATCTCGCTTCATTTGGTGGAGGATGCGGGCAACTAAAGATCAGCAGTAAGAAGTACAGGTGTTTGTTGTCGGCGGAGGTCGAGGCCAGATCAGGTGATCGAACGGCAGACGTCACGGTGATGGCTTGACTATTGGGCCCGCAAAAAGGTAAGGCACAAACCTCTTAAACTGAAATTGTGCTGTAGTGGATTATAATTCTAGAATATGTAGTCAAGTGGTCATCCGTTGATCTCTGTTTTGAGTTTTGTTTGAAACGAAAACCTTTGTTGCAACGAAAGTGAAACTTAAGAGTAGTGTTGTGTTCACGGTCGCTCGGAAAAAGCAGTACTGAGCTAAAAGTAATTAGTGTTGTGTTCACGGTCGCTCGGAAAAAGCAGTACTGAGCTAAAAGTAACTAGAGATTGAGCTGTGATTAAGGAATAAAGAGATTATAAGTGTTTAAAAGTCACGGAGCTGAAGAACTCCACCCCTGGGAAAGACGTTTCCTGGGTATTAAACTGGGGGAAGGGCCCCACTGAGATTTTGTGGCCTCAGATATAGCCCTGGTGATCGCAGAGGATCATTGTTAGGGAGACACTTAATTGTGAGAAAAAGAGTAAAATACCGGACGCAAGAGTCCGAGGAAGTTGATATATGATTTAAGAGAAACTCAGGTCAGCCGTAAGCTTGAGGTTTTGCAGTAAAGCCAGCCGAGCAGTAAAGTGAAACTAAGGTCTGTTGTGTTGAAGTAACTCTGAGAATAAATACTGTGAGCTATGAGAGACGATTAAAAAGTATTACCTATGCATTTGTGGACCCGCCGTGGTCAGTGAAAAATTTGTGGACCCGCCGTGGTCAGTGAAAATTTGTGGACCCGCCGTGGGCCGAGAAAAGCTGTGTTTTTGTTGATATTCCTGGAGAATTTGCAGACCTGTTGACGTCTCTTAAAGACGAGCAGCGGTGTGTATATCCGGGTTGTGGGGACCCACTCATACAGCTGGAAACCGTGACGTAAGAAACTCTCTGCAATGATTTAAGTGCCAGCCGGTTGCAGGCTGTGTGTGAGAGAGGCTGTAAAAGTCTCTTTTTCCGTTCTTTTTGCTGGGGAAAAGTGCGCAGTTAAAATTTGGGTGCGGCCACTTCCCCTTTTAATTTTAACAAAGAATAGATACATTGATTAAATGAGGGGTAGATAAAAAGGCATGCTCATTGTGCCGTTGTTTCATTATAGGTGCTTGGAAATAGACAGTGAGAGGCCCACGGGGATCCCATTAAGGCTGCTGAAGCATTTTCCTGTTTTGTGAGCGTGCCTTTGGTGATTTTGAAATACAGTATCACTGGACAGGGTGATTCTAATATAAGAGTTGTTTTAATCCAACCAGAAACAGAGTAAGAATAAAGCTGTGAGCCTCCTCCTGAGTGGAGAGAATTTGCAGAATTTTTGAGTATCTCTTGTTAAAGAAAAGGGAAAAGAGATTCTGTGTACGGCAGACCGTGAAGTCTCTAGATTAAATCAGAGAGAACTAATGTGGCCAAAGGTTGGATCTGATATGAGGTGAACAGAGGACCGGTCTAAAAGATTAAGAGGTACGCACAAACCTGTTCAATAAGCAAATTTGTGCAAATTGGGTGAATTCTAAATTATCTGTTCGCTGAGTAGATGATCTTAACTACTAAATTGGCGCAGTAGGGGTAAAACTGAATTCTCGAGAATAAAGTAAAACGTCGAAGTAATGAATGAGTAACTTGGAAGTAATGAGAAGCTTTGAAGCAAGGATAATGAAACTTTGAGAAACAGACAGTACTGAGTTAAAAGGTTATATGGTATTTCATGGTAAAAGAGAAAAAAGAGACCAATGCATGTTTAAGAATAGAAGAATATAAGAGTTATTGGTCAGCTTATGGTTTAATAAGTGTCAAACTCCTGTACCTCTTTGAGACTTCAAAGAGGAGCTCCGGCGTGGGCATATGTCAGGTGGTGTTGCCGAGAGTTGTGGGCTCGGTGAATAGCTAATGATCAAGAGGATCATTTTGGGAGACGCTTATTTGTAAGTAAAAGGATTAAGTTCGGACGAGGAAGTCCGACAGAAAACACCTGGTGTTGTCAGGATGTTTAAGTGACACAGAAGTTCAGAAAATCGAGTCACAAATGGTTTTGTGGCTCTTGGTAAACTGATTTTGAAGGAAAATCAGTGTTTATTGTGCTGAAGTAACAGATCCGGCGCGGTCTGACGGGAAGAATCAGCTGCACAATTCTGAGTGTGCAGTGTTGTTGATATTAACAGATCCGGCGTGGTCTGAGGAAAAGAAATAAATCGGTTAATGGCTGATATATTTATATGAATTTTGGTGGATCTGTTGAGGTCCAGAAAATAATCAATGCGGACTGTGTTTGTTCGAACGTTGATAAATGATCCAGGAAGAATTGCCCTGGGTCTGTCTCTGTGTGTGTGTTGTTCAGTGACAACATGCACAGTTTAAAATTGGGCGCTGTTCCTTCCTATTTTTAGTTTCAAAACACAAAGGCTGTTAGATTAAGAATTACTGTGTGAGGAACGGCTTCACTTTTGATTAGGGAAATAATATGCTTACTTTTGGGTTTATGAAGATCTCGTAACAATCTGGGGGAGATGCCGGGGTAAAAAGAGTGAGCTCGGACGAAGGGGTCCGAGAAAAGAACACCGTGAGTTGAGCAAGGTGTTTTATCAGAGAATCGAGTCAGCTGTGATCTCGAGTTTTAATGGTAAGTTGATTTTAAAGGAAAATCAATGTTTACCATGTTGAAGTAATTCTGATGATATTACTAGATGTGTTGTGATACAAGTAAAGAATAAGTTGTGTAAATGTCAACACACGATTGTGTTGAGATGTATGGATCGGCTGCGGTCCACCTGATAAGTTAATACTGGGTAAACTGAGACAAGAAACTGTTTTTAAATCTTCACTGGCTGCAGTGAGATACATGTGCTGAAGATTACTGGACCCGGCGAGGTCCATATGATGAAGTTCTTGGGGAGATAAATGACAGAAACAGTTTCTGAATTTTGAGGAGAATTCTGAAGCACTGAGGTTGAATTTTCTCTGTGCTTGGTGCGCTGTGTGGACTTATATCAGAGTTATAAGTCCAAAGGTTATGACCTGGAGGTCCTTCATGGTGTTTAAAGAAGAACAGGAATTAGAAAAGGATATTTAATGTCATATTTTGTGTAAATTGAGGAAAACTCACCACATGTGTTCACCTTTTTTCATTTAAAGGGACACAGACATTAACATCCTCTTTTAATTTTAAACTGCAACACATGTGTGCATTGAACTAGAATTTCATTTGGGCTAGTTAAAGATAAAGATGATCTTAGTCAGTCCCATAGGTGGGAAATTTGTTTTGTTACAGCAAAAGTGCAAAGTTATGCAGCAGAAATTAGAAAACACTGGAATGCAATAAAAGTAGAATAGAATAAAATAGAATACCAATACTATATACAGCTGAGTAAGAAAATACAAAATACAACTTTGTCAAAGAAAGAATTGCACATATAGCAGTCTTATTGCACGTATGAGGGTTCTGGTAAAGTACTAGTTCTGGTAAAAGTAAAAACTTAGGTTTAAAGTTTTATGCCCTGGAGGCCAAGAGTCGTGTGTAGAGAAGAACATGACTTGGAAACGGACATTTAAGGTCACATTTTGTCTATGATGGGGAGAATTGTCCCATATGTGTTTATTTCTCTTCTTTTTAAGAGGACAGACGCACTGAGTGTTGTCTACTTGCTCTTTCTGATTCTAAGCAAGCATGTTTGATAAAATACTCTTAGGAAAGCGTATTTTGAGTGCTTCTAAGTGTGTGAATGTTGTGAGTACTTGATTTGAATGATTCTGTGTGATTTGTACAAAATAATAAATAAGTAATAATAACTCATAGGAGAGTGCGTGAATAGAGGAGGCCTGAGAGAGTGTGTGTGCGTCAAACAGGAAGTCTGATTATAGCTGGGGAGAGACGTTGCAGCATGAAAACAGAGGAATTAGAGACTGAATGTCTTAAGAAAAAGTAATAAAATATATTAATTACATGTTTTAGAAAAAGAAAGACTGAGAAAATAAATACATGAACTAACAATTACATTAATGAATAGAAAACACACGTACACAAATTGTTACAGGTGAAATGTTGGGAATAATCAAGAAGTGAGATAGCTTAATATACTGATGAAATGAAGAAAGCAGCTTACACTCCTTTGATTTCCAGAGTCAGTGTGTCTCCTCCCCTCATAGCACCCGTGCCCAGTTGGCCCCCGTATCAGGCGAAGCATGGAAGGCTGGACAGCCCATGACGGGTAAGATCCCACCTCGAAACCCTGGGACAACCTAAGGCAAGGCGCAGTCACGATTGCTTGAACCTAGGTCCCTAAGTGAGCTGGACTCACTGGTGGAGACGGGACTACAAGGGTAAAGCCGCTGGGGCAGAGGGGGAAACGTCATTAACAATGACGAGTGATGAGCCAAAGAGGGGAGACACTCACTGTCTTTCAGGGTGAATTGTTCCCTGAACCTGAAAATCAAGCTCTAACTTCTGGCTGAGGACAAGGAATGTTGTTATTTAAGGAGGGAGATCAAATTTGGGAAAGAGAAAAACTGACTGTTTAAGTGGAACCTTGTGAGGGAGTCTGAAAAAACCACGAAAAGAAACATATACACAATCACACACACAAATAGAAAATGCGTTAACCTTAGAATACAAAAGAGCTCATGAAGATCAGATAGCAGGTTTAGCATAGGAGTCTGTTTATCATGTTGTCCAACTCGCTTAGTGTGAAGTAAGTTTTCAGAAGAGAAAATTTAGAATTTAGTGATGATGGTGTGCAAGTTGTGTGGTGTTTAACGAGATTTTCTGTGTATTGAGCAGGTGAGGTGATGTTAGTTGACCTGAGAGTGTCAGGACCCTGAAGAACTTGTGGCAAAATGTTCTGTGTTTAAGATTGTTGAGGTTGTTGTTGTAGTGATGGGTTACTTCTATCGGTTAGATTTGTGTTGTTTTCTTATTTTAATAGAGGAAGTTTTATCAAACATGCACATGTCTAAGGGGGTCCATCATTTTTGTAACAGTGCACTTAGAAAAACCTGTCAGGTGATTTTGTTTTGTGTTTTGATGAGCCAATAATCAGCTCTCTTCTTCTCATTTTTGTTCTAAGCAGGCCTGCAAAAGAGTGGATAACAGCGCTGAAAATTCTCGGTGACCTTCTCCAGATTACAATGGCCAGAGGAGAAGGCTAAGTCTCTGTCTAAAAGGATTGCCGCGAGCCAATCCAGTCTAAAAGCAGAAAGAATTATTTTCTTAAAAACAAAGTAAAACAAATAAATGAGTTGATGTTGCTGAGAGTGAAGACTGAATATTTGCGAGATAGTCTCCACTGTCAGCAATACCTGATGTTAATGCATGTGAGTGAATGTGTGTAAATGGATGGTGACTGGACGGACGAGGCAGACCATAGGTTGGACCGACTGGACACTGAGATAAAGACTGGACTAAGGTTAGACACATGACTGATAATTTTTCTGTTTTAAGTTTTCTTTCTTATAACACAGATTGGATCATAAGTGGGGAAAAACTGAGTATGAAATGTGAAGTTTTGGTTAACACACAGGTTTTTGTTTCTAGGAAGTTCCAAGGATGCAGGCTGGGGATGGAGCCAAGAAAAGATTGGACATAATGATTAATTTGATTTCATTCCTTAAACACAGGTTTGAAGGGCCGGAGCATGTATGCCTAATATGATATGACTAACCTTTTTCTTTTAATCTCCTAAGCTCGAGTGAAGGATTTTGAGTTTGTAACACATGAGATGTGTCACAAAAGGGGGAGTTACAGGATTTAAGGTTTAATTTGAAATGGGTTTTAGGATCGTTTTATGACGTTTGGGGTTTTTGATAATTTAGATATAGAAATTGTTTTGTGGTTCTTTTTGATCTGTTTCTATGCTCAGATGGTGATGGTTTATATCTTACCCTGGGCGTGTTTAATAAAACTAAAAGTGTTGCTCACACACATGAAGGGCATGGAGATTAAGTAAAGTTAATATAAAGGACAGAGCCCAGAACATGATATGGTGAAACAACTTTGAATGATTAAAGGAACCTTAGATGAACACAGTAGATTAGTGAGGTGTAGCAGAGAGAGGCTGTTTGTTTTCTATCCTTTACAGGAGAAGAGTTCAGGACCACAGCGACCACAGGGGTGGCAAGAATCCTGGAAGCCTGAGATCGAACGGAACCAACCAGAGAAAGGAGAGAAACAGAGCACAAAGACACCTAGTTGTTTATATTACAAAGAAGATCAAAAGCTTGTTAGACACAGGTTATAATGGAAGCATAAAAGGGATGAGAGGAACTTTACATAACATAGAAATCCTGCAACAATTCGTAAATTGCCCAAACACAGTGTTCAGACCGGATATGCGCTACCCGTTAAAGGGGGCGAAAAAAATCAGGCCTAAGTTTGAAAGATGAAACAGGGTAACTCTATAAAGGATGTTTCCAAAGGTTGAGAAAATAATGTAGGACCTTTTACCAGGAGAAAGCTAATTGTATCTTTTACACTTTACAGTGTGCACGGAGGGAAGTCAGGAATAGTTTAAACTAGGATTGAAAAAAAAAAAATTAAACTAGGTGAAAAGGGGGTGTAGCAAGTAGATTCAGGGCAGCTCACAGCCTGGCGTAAACGCAAGGTGCTGTCACACAGCTCAAGTTATTTGTTTGATTTATTTTTATGATAAAATAATAAGGAAACATTGAAAACATACAACCCGTTGAGGAGACAGATAGGGTTGGGGAATTGAAAGGTTTTGTTTGTTTAGCATAATTTCTTTTGTTATATTTTAGCTTTAACAGGGAACATGCCTCTCTGGAGCTTCTCTCCTGATGCTACCCTGCCAAAGACCCTTATCCATAGAGACTATGTCAGCTCCCAAACAGACAGCAACAAACCAAATCTAGCAATAAAACAACTTAAACATCAATAGTAACAAAGCAAGAACAATACAGAATCCACATCTGAACCGAAGAATAAAACAGTGAAATGTGGATTATTAAATATTAGGTCTCTCTCTTCAAAGCCTCTGTTAGCTCACGCCAAGCGGTCGCAGCAGATGGCTGCCCGTACCTGAGCGTGGTTCTGCCGGAGGTTTCTTCCTGTTAAAAGGGAGTTTTTCCTTCCCACTGTTGCCAAAGGGCTTGCTCAAAGGGGGTCACAAGATTGTTGGGTTTTTCTCTGTATCTATGAAGCGCCTGGAGCCAATTTTTGTTGTGATTTAGCGCTATATAAATAAAATTCAATTGAATTGTATTGAAGTAAACTTAATGTGATAAATTAGGAATTAGTTCATTTCTCAAGTGAAAAATGAAAAAGGGGGACTGGTGTTAGGAATAAAAGAAATATTTTTAATGTGTACTTTAATAAAGAAGGCTTGTAGAGCAAGGCCACCTTTGACTTACAAACAAGAGCTCAGCCAGACTGAAAAACAGGAAGTTTTAGTGCACAAGGCATATTAATAGATATAGACACAAAAAAGAGGAACTCCCCATATAAACAACGTTTAAGCCTGTGTGACGTGTAAAGTACCGAAATAACACCATATAAGTCACAGCTGATGATTCTAATGTTAGAGAGCTTTTGCAACTGGCGTTTGAGCTGTGCAGAGGTCTCTCACCCCCGGAAGATGATTGAATAAAGAAAGACAGGTACTTATGTATGTCAGCATAAGGTGGAGTCCAACAGAAGCAAGGCACCCTACATGCATACAGCATGCAGCAGGGGTTGCCAAAATAATATAGAAAACAGCACATGTAGTGAGAGAACACCCACTAAAAGTTCTGACTACACACAGTGTGGTGGCATATGTGAACTCGCAGGCGTTCACTATGACATCATTAGCACAACAGAGACTGAGTAAAGTTTTAGATGCTCCAAATCTGACATTTACACATGAAGGAATTAATATGGCAGATTTAATGGGATCAGGAGAACCTCATGATTGTACTAAGAAAGCAGAAGTTGAAGGGAAAGTCAGGGAAGATTTACAAGCAGAACCTATCCCTGGAGCTGAGGATTGGTTCATAGAGGGCTGCTGTCATCGTGATGAAGAAGGATCGAAAGCAGGCTATGCTATAGTCTGCAAACAAGGAACTGAATTTGAGCCCACGAGGAACTCCAGCAGTGGAAGGAGCCACGCTGGACGGGTCCTTATGAGGTCGTTGCCAGAACAACTACAGCAGTTCAACTGAAAGGGAAAGGCGATACCTGGTATCATTGGTCGCAGTGTGCGCCAGCACATGAGAGCTTGCTAGAGGAAAACTCGTCTTCAACTAACACAGGTGGTAACGAGCAGAGGCAAAATAAATCCTCTCACCTGTGCAACGGGCCAACCAGTAGTCTACCTGGAAGGCCGAAGAAAGAAGAGCAGCGCAGAAGGTCGCCACGCCAGCAGAAAGGAGCGGTGACAAGTTGAGGACTCCACAAAAGCAGGGGAGTTTCATTCCAGGATATAAAGTTTATATAACATGATGCAAACACACGAGTCAGAGACACGTAATGAGAAAACTGATTAGAATGTTCCTTACAACTACATGTTTATTGTATGCAATGATATTAACTATGGCTGTGTTGTTTATTGTCTATATTTTGCAGGGCACTCCGGACCAGTTGTCTGAACACGGAGGCCAGTCCAGCCCAGCACTTCCTGAGACTGTACTTGCCAAAACGGGATCGGTAAAAACGACAAAAGCGCGAGGTGTCAGGTAAAGGTGATGAGTGTCTCAGCATGAATAATGGCATAGAGTTGAATTATGTTAAAGGGTCTACCAGCTCATTCACGTTTGATTTGTGTGACGTTATTAAGTGTACAGGAGCTAGTAGTAGCTGGAGAGCGTATGATGTACGGGTCTGCAATGACCCCATGATATGCTTAGGGTAAATTTAGTTGATGCAAAGTCTAAGCCGCTCGCAGAAAGCTTAATCACCATTCGGACGGATCAGATGGTAACTTCGGGAATAGTAGCTCAAAAGAAACAGGAACCAAAAGGGAGAGTACTTCTGACAACAGATTACTTTAGACTGAAGCCTAAGGATTAGATAAAGCGTGCCACCGGTTTCAAGGACAGTAACCTCTGGCTTGATTGGGTGGCTCAAAATGCTAGAGAACAACATGTATCTGACTGTGTTGCCTGTGCTTCAGTTAGGCAGGTAAAGGCTATTCCACAACACAACACACGTACCTTAGCCGCCAGAGGTAAGAGACATATTTTGGCCAAAAGAGGGACCCAGGGTACACATGCATATGACCCTAGGTTAAACTCTCCGACCTGGATAGACTCTATTGGAGTGCCCAGGGGAGTTCCAGACGAGTACAAGCTGGTAAATCTGATAGTGGTAGAATTTGAAAGTAACTATTTTCATTGCAATCTGCTGAGACTCTCTAACCTAACCAGGGACGCCATGGTGGGGTTCACAGAACAATTGGGTCCGAGTTCACTGACGGGAGTGCAAAATCGAATGGCCCTTGACATGAGAGGGGAGGCGTATGCGCCATGTTCGGAGACATGTGCTGCACTTTTATCCCTATTAATACTGCCCCAGATGGCTCAGTAACCTGAGCTCTGGAGGGCCTGAAAACTTTGTCTAAAACTATGCATGAGCACTCAGGTATCGAAAATCTGCTGGCGTCCTGGATGACATCTGTGTTTAGACAATGGAAAGGTGTGGCTATGTCAGTGATGTTTTCTTTGACTGTACTTTTGGGAATACTGGTCATCGCTAGTTGTTGTATCATTCCTTGTGTCAGAGGATTGTTGGTAAAAGTAATGGCGAGGGTTCCTAACCCTGGCTGGGTTGAGGGCATCTACCAGATGAACTTAGAACACATAGAGTGGGCCAGGGAGTGATACAACATGAGGTATGGTGACATTCCTTGATGGAATGTCAAAAGAGGGAATGTTGGGATTTAGAGATTCTTTTATTGCTGCCATATACTCTGCCTTATGATAAATGCATTAATAACATGTTCTACAGTATTATTTTATCAGTAATATTGTTTACAGGGTTCATATTGCATTGAATATGTTTGTCATCACATTCATTCTATTCACAGGTTGAGTTCATTCTATACACAATGCATAACTGTGCTTGTTTAGAGTTGATGTTCTATCCAAGAGGGTTTTAAGCTTCACTGGTGAGAGTGTCCAGGTGATACATGTTGAGGGAAGATGAGAACATAGCAGGTTAATTGCATGCATGCTTACAATACACATAAATCTAGTAGCAGGCCTGAGCGAGGGCCCAAGTGTCTTCTGCTTCTTATTTGAGACCTGCGCCAATTCAGTCTACTTAGTGATTGAGGACGAGGGTCCATTATTAGCCCTTAGAGGCCCTGAAGCTTGAAGTTATTACCTTAAAAGGAAGGTGTTATCAAAAAGAGAAGTTATATGTCTGTTTATAGTTATTAGAGATGTACAAGATGTACCCTTGTCTGTAAACAATGACTGGACATAATGTATTTTTGACCTGTATTGACGTGTACGTGGGGGTGTCATCCTCTATGCTATAAAACCAGAACTCAGTGTATTTTTGTCAGAGCAAAACAGGCCATATGCTGATGGTTGTTCTCCGTTGTCAATAAACTCATCGTTTGATTGCACTTGTCTGGTGCCTCCGTCGTTTGTTGTCTGGTCTACAGTTGATCGATCTCGCTTCACTGGATAAAAAAGGATGAACGCTATATAAGATCAAGATTGTGTTATCTTTTTTAACTGATTAAAGTGTTCTTAAGGTTCAGTATTATCAGTGTCATTAGTGATGCCCTTTGCTGTATTACAGGCTTTAGGATCCATTTTTACTTCAGTACAGTTCTGCTGGGAGAACTGATGGATAGAGGGAATTTTACTGCAGTCAGAGAATTACTTAACAGGGAGGAGGAAAGGGGCTACACCTAAATGATTTTCAGTATAATATAAGAAAATAAGATGCATTTTAGTTATTGTGATGTCACAATTGCAGGATTTTCTACTAACAGTGTGCATTAATTTATATAAAAAGATGCAATTAGTTCACAAAAACCAGCATTCTGTCAAGAGCAGTGCAAATAAGTGACGCAAAAATCCAGTGTAAGCTCAGAGTTCACTAGTTTTTTCTGTGCAATAATTCAGATAAATGAGAGAGGCTGAAATATATCTATTATGGTTTTAAGCAGAAATAAGAAATTATCTAACATTTAAAATGTTTTCTTCCTAAATATAGAAATAAAAGAAATCAAATAACCTAAAACAATCAAGGGCATCATTATCGTTTGCTGCACACGGCTGCACTTGCAAACATAAAGCAAAGTAAGATGATACTGATAAATGCTAGTGTGCCCACACAGCAGTGCTGTGTTACACTGAGTGAAAAAGTTGCCCTATTTTATCTTTAAAAAGTCATTATGTCTGCTAAAGAGGAAGCTCATTGTTGTTTGTTGAAGGCACAGGGATGGGGAGGTGTAGCAGAGTTTAGAGTAACTTTAAAGCATAAATTGGCAAACGGAGACGAAGGTGGAGGATAACAGAAAGTGAGCCTTTATTGACGGCTGAACAAAAAAAGACAACAGCAAAAGCAGAGAAAACGAGCCAAAACCTAAACTGGGAAAACTAAGTGTAAATAACACAAATCTGAAACAAGAAACTAGAAACGCCTCAGAATGAAAGGGTACAGAGAGCAGAGGTTGCACGGGGGATGACAAGCAGACGGACGAAGAGCAAAGAGCAACACAAAACGATCCAAAACCCCAATTCAGTCGGCTGAACCAATGTTGTGTTTCTAAATTCTAGTTTATCAAAAATCAGGATAAAACTGAGAAGAAGACTTTTACTGAGTTAAAGTAAACTCAAATTGTCTTTTCTGATTGCTCCAATAATGAATAATGTCATCACCAGTCACTGATGAAAGATGACAATCCACAACTAAATAACAAATGGGGAAACAGTTCCCATTTCATTGGATCCCAGGCATCCAGACAGTGTGACCTGATGACCCTGTTCTGGAATGGAAAGGAACAAAACTGTACACGCATGATAAGGAGTCATTTCATGACATCAAACAAACCTGTTAACCACCATGGGCCTCGTCCTCCTGCTCTAGCGAATAAACATTAAGTCTCAGTTAAAATGACTAATAGCTGTTATCAGTGTATCAAAAACCATGAGAAACAAGCCGAGAGAAAATAAATTAGATATATTCAGAGAATGTAAGCGCTCTCTAACAGCTTAAAATCAACACATCCTTAAAGTAAAACTCTCTCAAAACTGACCAAACTGAGTGAGCTCAAAGGGTCTGCACTGGTTTAGCAGCTTCTGGAGGCCAAATCCAGTCTGGAGGAGAGACCAGAAACAAAACACTGAAAAAAATCTTAAAACCAACATTTTAAATCAGTCCCTGTTTAGGATTTGGCAACACATGCACACAAACACACCTACACAGTAATGTGTGTTGTCGACACGGGCCTCACTGTGACTTATCATTCCCAACGTGTAATATACAGACGATTTGTCGTGACTCCTGGCGTCTCAGAGTAACACGTAAAGCATAAGGTGCCCTTTTACGTCCTTATGAAACGAGTTCTCAATTGAATCCAATAGGAAGCCAATTCAGGTCGGTGGGCGGGAGGCTGGAGTCTGTCCCAGCTACCATAGGGTGAAAGGCGGGTTACACTATGGACACGTCTCCATATAAAGGTATAAAAAGGTTTGTGTGTCTGTACTGAAAATATGCATTTAAGGAAGACTGCAGATCAAATCTGGCTAAATGTACAAATTAAGTAACATGAACATCAGCTCACAAAACAGTAATGTTTTGTATCCTGGAACATTTAAATGAGGCAGAAATCATAGAACGTATTAAAACTAAAAGCTTCTGTTTCTATCAAAAATGACTCATGGCTCAAATCTGAGTTAAAATAAAATAAATTAATTCAAGCATAATGAAAAAAAACATTCATTATAACTTGAGTGTGTTGACAATTCACACAAATTTATGAAATGACATTTAATGTCTTTTCCCCCTGATGGACAAATTATGTGAAAACAAAATCAATTAATCCAGCTGTGCAGACTCGGGACCAGAGATGCGCAGTAACACGTTACAGTAACGCGTTACCGTAATCCGATTACTTTTTTCCAGTAATGAGTAAAGTAAGGGATTTCTATTGCAAAAAACGGTAAGATTACTGTTATTTTCCCGTAAGCACGCGGCGTTACTGCGTTACTAAAACCGTGATTTTTTTTGTGAGTGTCTCATGACAATGACGTAAGCGAGTGCGACGTCCGCTGTTCACTGCGTGGGAAGAAAACTTCTTTTTACAGGGAAAACCCCCGTAACTTCCGACCAAGCACCGAATGCGCTACCACGGAATGGGAAGGTCACAGACAAATTTGCAGATTCTTCCACTGACCGCTGCGGCACACCTGCCCCAGGGCGAACATCCGCCTGCTATACAGGTGAAAATAGAGCAACAGGACCACTGAGTCTTTGATTTTATTTATTTTCTGCTGTGATTCACTTGCATCTACTTGCAGAAAATAGGGTTAAATGTAAAACAAATTTCTTCCAGTCAGAGAATGTTGCATAGAATTAAATTTTTGCTTGATGCATTAAGTTAAAAGATTGGAACTAATAAAACAAGTTTTAAAAAGAGACTTTTCCATTTGATTACATTTTATATGATGGATTAGGCAGAAAGTAGAATTGGGCTGAAAGATCTATTACTTTATTACCTATTGAGGTTGTAAATCATGTATTTAAAAAGTAACTAAGTAACTAATTACTTTTGAAAATAAGTAATCAGTAAGGTAACAGGATTACTTTTGGGGGGGAAGTAATCAGTAATTACTTTTTTCAAGTAACTTGACCAACACTGCTTAGGACTAAGGACTCGGGTCGATACAGGTGTGAAGTAAACACAGATTATGGCTTCAGCTCTGTGAGCTGCAGACTCAACGTCACTGCTAAGTTTTAACAAGTCAAACCTTAATGATCACATTTATATTTGCTGGTCTGTTAAACTTTTATTTGCCATGTTTATGATTTATAACTGAAAAACATGATGTGTTGTTCATGTCAAACATCCTGATGTTTCTCATTTGATTTCTGCATAAATACATATTTTAATGTCTTTTACAGCAGCTGCTGATCAGCTCCAACCTCAGAGACCAACTTCACACCACAAGAAGAGAGAGGGACTGGAAGAGCCTCACAGCAGCACTATTATTATTATTATGAACTCTAATGATGGAGATCATTTCACTTTGGGCTGAGAAAGAAAGAAAACTGCTTCTTTCTGTTTAGATGATATTTATTTTGGACATGGACATTTTCCTCACACTGTTACTCTGCAGTGTGAAAATGACACTCCACCATCAGACTGCAAACTGTGTTTAAAGCTAAGAGGCAAACTGAGCTCTGCCTGCACTAATGCAGCGATTACACAAATAGGGAGGCAGCTGTACATTTACATTTGTTCTGCTTTAACCTGTTAAATCTAAAATTCAGCTTTCACTCCTTATCTGTAAACTTTGACAAAATTATTCTCCACACGGGTCTCTGTGTGTTTAGTCTCTGAGCAGTTGTAGACATGGTGTTTGTATGATTTTAATTCTTTTAAAAACAGGAGCAAATTCTTGATCCTGTTCTCTGCTCTCTCCACTTCCATCATCATATAAACCCTTTAATCCTTTCTAAACACATCACAAAGTGCTTCACTGAGGATATGAGCTCATGAGAAGCAGATCTGAATAAAGCAGAGTAATGTTCAGAGTTCATCTGTTAGATGTTAAAAGTTTAAAACATATCAGTGAACATGTTCTACTGTAAGATAAACACACAGCAGTCATTTACATGATATCAGTCATGCTGATTGTTTGGTCTGACGGTGAGTCTCTGTGGAGCAGCTGTTGAGAGTCATTTGCACAGTAAACTAAAAAGAACAGCAGCCAGCGCTGAACAGGTGACACTTTATACACACGTTTGCTAAATAACTGAATGAATGGGGGAAAAATAGTTGTGCAAATTCTTTTGTCAAAGCGTGGAGATGATTCAGATAACCGTTGTGAAGGAATGTCATTAGCAGAACTTAATTACAGACAAATATGTGACTCTCACACTGAGGAGGGAAAATGTTCACACCTCCCCGACACTAAACACTGTTTCACAATAAAAAAGAAACAACCTGCAAGCAGATCATGTAGAAGAATATTTGTATTGTTCATGAACATAAAGCTGATCTTATTTTCATTTGATGCCCATAAATCTAAGATTCCTGCTCAGATATCACTGCTGTCATGTGTTACCATAGTACCTTACGTTACCTAGTTACTGTGAGCTGTTCATACAGCAGCTCTGTCTACTGGGTGGAGATTTTTCAGTTAGTTTGATATTAGTGGAATAAAAGCAGTTCAAATGAAACAAAGAAAATTATGCTGAAATTTCAGGTTTGAACATTTCTGCTCCCAAAGGAAACTTTAGTGAGTCATGAACGTTCGAAAAGGTTCATAAGGCAGGGCTGCATTCATGTCTGGGCCACAGGGCTTCTACTCTATTGTTTACATCGCTTCTGCCTTCCAACGCGCTAAAACTCATTTCTGTTGTCATCAGTCTGGTCAGATAATTTCCTAGGCCTCCTTCAGTGATAATGCCAATCAGCCAATCAAACCCCGCCCTGTGACTCTGAACAAACCTAAATACTTTTCCATAACCGTATATGAAAACTCTTTAATGTGAGCTATGGCCACACAGACCTGATGGCAGGATTTGACTCAGAGGGTGACATGTCTGAAGGAAGAAATGTGACAGTCAGTCTAAACAAAAGGCTCCCTGAATATCTGAGACAAGTCTGTGCAGACAGCACCTGCTTCCATTATATGGAATCAGGTTTGACTCAGGCAACAAACCACATTTTTAATCATTACACTGAATTCATTACTTATTTAAATTACTGAAATAACAAATTTAAATCATAAATCACAAGCCAGAATCAGACCTGAGGGGCAGTGAGGAGGTCAGGGGTCACCTAGATGTAAGGCAGGTGTAAGATGTGTGTGGGTCAGCAATAGTGAGTGTGTGGTTGGAGAGGGCTCTATGCCGGGAGATGATGCTCCAAACGTCAAATGACAGAAATGTTACATTCACCACTGAATGAGTGTCCCACACAGAAACACACACAGACTAACTCATGTGTGTGTGAGCACAGACACACAAAGACACAGATGCACACAGAGATATTAGGTTGTTGGATTAAATGCTTATAGGGACGTTTTCTTGATGTTTGTTAAAATACAAACCGGATAAATTGAGTGTGTTCTCCTAAATCTACTTCAAAAACACAACATTTATGTCACAGAAGGCCAAGAGACAGATTTTAAATTAAATGTGGATGTGTACATGAGAGCCTGCAAAGCTCCTGCAGACTATAAACACAGCATCCGTCTGGGACCTTTAGAGGACTGAATCATCTGTGCTGCTGGGGCTGCTTAATAATAATGTCCTGCAGTCTACATGTTTCCATGGTACCGCAGTGCTCATTCAAACAGTTGATGTGTTTTTATTGTGTGTGAAACTACAAGGTGGGCAACATGGACTACAAAAATATCATCTTTGGTTTTATAAAACATGATAATATTATAATTTTGGAAAATAAAATGGAAAGCCAACTTCCTCACTAAATTGGACTGTGTGTTTATTTCAATAAGAGATTGATATTAATCTGTATTTTTATACTTCTGGAGGTTCTTCATTGTTTTCTTTGCGCTGCTGTGTGATATAGTGTATTATTTCTGCCTCACCCAAACCTTCAGACAGAAAGCTGTTCAACCTCTGCCCTCATGTTGCAACACGTTCTCACCCCAGCACGTAACATACCGACACTATGTGACAAACTGCCCCTAAACTTCTCTCGTACTCAGAAAACACCCAGTCATTACTGAAACTGCTGGAGTTTCTCCGGCAGTGTTACAGCTCCCAGCAGCGTCAGTGCTTCCTTTATATATCTTTATTAAAAACACTACAAAGTCAGATTCAGAGATTAAAGTTCTCGGCTATATTTGGAATACACAGAATACTTTCAATTGTGCTTATTCTCACGTTACCGGACAAATTGTTTCAACAAACTGAGGACATTTGGCCTGATAATAATTTGTATCCTTCTGTAACTTTACTGTCTAAAGAGCTAAAACCTCAACAATTTCTTTAGTAACAAGTCATTATAAGAAGTGTTTGAGAACTAAAACTGAAAAATAAGGGACACTGTTTGTCTGTAATTTGGAAAGCCCAGTGCGCGCTCATGACGCAGGGCAAACCTGTCGGGGAAACCTCGGGGGCGCCTAGTAGGCGTTGCTGGGGGTGGTGCTGATTAAAGGCCATAATAGAAGTTTAAAAAGGAGAAAGTTTAGAGCTCAGTCATCACTCGTCGTGGCCTCCGGTGTCTCCGACTGAGATTTTAGGTTTTGTTGAGCCTGTTAGTGCAGAGAGATCATGGCCAGGCTGAACCTGCTCCATCATCCACTCCTCTGGACTCTGATGTGTCTCTTTTTTCTACGTTCTGAAGGTAAGCAGGTGTTACTGTTAGAATACAGCTGACCTGATAAAACAGACCCACATTTATTTGCTTCATACAAAACAATGTATTTTATTGAACAAACACCTGGTTGTGTCAGATGATCACCATTTAAAACAGTGTGTTAATTCAGTACCATGTATAACACACTGAACATGTGTGCGGATGAAGGAGAGTGTGTGCTGAGCTGATCTATGGCATCACAGACAAAGAGTCTGTTTATGATGTCACATTAACACATACACGTGTTTACAGTGTATTTATTTTAAATCAGTGACAGCAGTGTTGTCTGCAGATGACATTAACATTTGCATGAACTGGTGATTTTTCTTGGACTGAATGGATGCAGGTTTGGTGATCGGAGGCAGATGTGACTTTAACTTTAAATGTTCTAGTTTTACAATATTTGTTTAAAATGTGTTTCTGTTTCACAGTGAGCGCTCTGTTATTATAGCGTCTTTATTTTAGTGCAGCTAATCCCGCACTTTATCCAGAAATCTTTTCTTTTTTCACTTTTAGATGTGTTGCTGTTTTTATTTGTTATCTGCTTTGTGTATTAGTTTAGTCATAATAATCATTTTTGCAGTTGATTATTAATCAGTTTTTCTTTGTTTCTTTCTTTTTTTATTTTCTTTATTTATTCTTTCTGTATTTCTTTCTCCTTTTCCTATCCCCCAGTCATGTCTGTCCTGTCTGTAAAAACCTAATAAAATCTTACTTAAAGTAAGAAAAACTGATGAAAATTGATTTTAAAAATGACTGTGGTGTTGTATTGTGTGGTCTACTTGACCTCTGCTGGCAGTTCTAGTGTTGAAGGATTTTTCCCATGAAAGATGGATCTGAATGTGACTGAGAAATAAACCTGTAAATTAAAGATGTAAGGACAATCCAGGCTTTAACTTGAAAACCTGTCCAGTGAGCCGTAACTCTCTCTGATAACAAACACCAGAGTGATCTAGTTCAGCATCCAGTGTGAGCTGTTCTTCCTCTGGTTGATCTGGTCTCTCTTTGTAGCTCATCATGATGATCAGAGCTGCAGAAATAAATAATTGCACTTTAAATCTTTGACCTCTTCATGTTCCATATTGTTTCCTCTCTTTCAGGGATAAACATCACAGCTGGACAGAACATCACTCTGACATGTCGAGCTCCAAACAACAACAACATCATAGTTGTAGAGTGGAGCAAAGCTGACCTGGAGTCAGAATATGTCATTTTGTATCGGGACGGTCACTTTGTTCCAGTTAACCAGCATCTATCTTTTAAGAACCGGGTGGATCTGCAGGACAGACAGATGAAGGATGGAGACGTGTCTTTGATTCTGAAGAATGTGACGAGTAATGACACTGGAACATACGAGTGTCGCATCTTCATGAGAGAAATACGCTCATGGAAACCCATCAGCATCATTGACCTGAGTGTTGTTGATCCTCCAGGTGAGTGAGTAGAGTTGAGTGTGTGTGTGATCAGAGGTGAAGCTGCTTCCTGGTTGTTGATGTTTGTTTCTAAAGATGTTGTTGATGAGACTTTGTAGAAAGCAGCTGGTCTGAGTGATGTGATCAGAGTGCAGTAGATAATGTCTGACAGCAGTTTGAAGAGGAAATGGATTCTGTTCTGTTCTTCATCATCACCTACCTGACAGCTGACACCTCACACCTGTTTCTCACCTGCAGGTCAGCCAGGAGGAGACACAGTGGATGGAGTCAGTAGCGGGCATCATGGACTGACTGCTGGTCTAATTTTTTCATTGTCCCTGCTGTTGGTTTTTTTGATCTACAGAACACATCAACACCAGATGTCAGGATTCATATCAGCCTCCAGCTGAAAAGCAGCCTGTTTGGAGTGTTTAAGCTTTCGAGCTGATCTGTGAGTTTCCATCTTAGAGGTGACACTGGGCAATCAGGGTAATAATAATAATAATAATAATAATAATAATAATAATAATAATGACTTCATCCTCAGTCATGTGACTTTGAATTTTGATGCTAAGCTCAGAGCTAGCTGGGAGCTTTGTCTTCTGTTTCATTTTTAGGGGACGAGGCAGAAAACCTCAAAATCAGTTTCCTGTTTCAGTCTTGAAAAAAGTCAAATCTGACACCGTGACAAAATAAAACTACGCTTGTTATATATAATGTATGAATGTAATTATTTATATTTGTGTAGTATTTATTTACTCAGAAAAACACACTTTTTTTCTCTGCTGTTGTCAAGTATTTAGTCTTACTTTACTTTGTACTGCATTTTACTCTGAAGTGCCCTGATCTGACCCATGCTGTGGTTTTTAAACGCTAAAAGAAAAAGTTAATTAAGCGATGCTTCTGTTTTGTAATGAGATGAAGTGTTTTGTTAGTATCTGAAGGTATCCTGTAACCAGTGGCGTGTCTAGAAAATTTTTGTTGGGGGGGCCAGGTAGGGGCACAGATTTGGAGAAGGGTGGCAGATGTAATTGGCAGATAATGTTAAAAAAAAAAAATCTACCAACCGTTAACCATCATTCAATAACCCTGTAAACCTAATAACTGAATTTGCTTTTGACTCTTATTAGAATGAGGTTTTAACCACTTCGGTGCAAAGTTTTTAGATACTTCATTGATAAAGTACAAGAGATACAATCAGTGCTTTGTCAGTGTTTACTCAGCATTCAAGGACAGCAATATTTGCATAGTATTTTTACTGACATATAGTGCACATATGTTTTGGGCAAAAACATTTTTTAATATTAAAATACAAACATTTTTAACATACAATTGCCAAATTAGCCAATGCAAAACCTTATCTGCCTATTTAAAAAAAGAAGATGATCTTCTTACAAACTGGTGTTTGATTTTGAAACAGGAAAAAAGTGGGGAAACAAATGAAAAGACTAACATTTGAATAAAACCTGAAAGCAAGTAAATACTTTCTATGCTGCCTTACGGTAAACTTTGGTAATATTGATGTATAAAGAACAACACTGGCTGATGATGAAATACAGTCAGCTGGCATGGTGACACTGCCAGTATTAACCTGCAGGGCTGGACTGGTACAAAAAATTGGGCATTTTGACTACAGACCGGCCCACCAGGTATTAAAGCCATAAAGCCTTTGAATGAAAACAAACGCTGTTGTGACAGTGATGTACACTGTCTTGTTGGTATATGTATGATTTCTATCAATTTTACGTCAGATAAAAACTTTGTTCGCAAGATTCAGATAATTATTTATTAAATGCTAGATATTTTAAATGAGAATAAGAAAGAAAAGTATTTCTTTGTGCCCCCCTTTCCCTGTTAATGCCCTACCTGGCCCCTTGCCATAACTTTGCTAGATCCGCCCCTGCACAGTTACCAGCTGTCAGCTACATAGAAAAGGATCCTGGTGTTATTTGTCTCTCAGAAACAGTTCATAACTTCCCTTCAACTCATTCATGTCACCTAAAAGGTAAACCTGTTTCTCCATCACCTGTTCAGCTCTGATGATTCAGTAAGGACATCTCCTGGTTTCATCTTCATGTTTCCCTCTCACCACATATCCAAACCGACATCATGACCAGCAGTTTTACAGCTGTGGCTCCAGCAAACATCAGCTGATACTAGAAATTAATATTAAATAAATTCTAACAACAGCTGATCAAGCTTAAACGTGCTGCTGTTGTTTAGCGCAACATCCACTGGTTTCCTCTTTCTGGGGCAAAGTGGGCAATAAACAAACAAAAAAGAAAAGCCGATCAGCTGATCATTGATCAGTTTCATGATTGAAGTAGCAACAGGAGAGGGAGGGGGGAGGATGAGAGAAGAGGAGGCAGCTGTGCAGCAAAGACACAGAATAACTCCAGCTGTGTCTTTTTCATTCTGGCTGAAGTCCGGGACAAACTGCGTCTCTTCTCAGCTCAATACAAAACCTGTAATATTGTCTATGAATGAGGGACCATTTCATTTTTAAGGAGCCGTTGGCAACTCTACTAACTAACCTTATGAATAAAATAAAGTTCACCATCAGTAACATCACAGCACCCACCCAGCTGTATAGAAACTCCGTCATGCTAGCTAGCACCAGTAGGAGTTATTGTAACGGACTGTAAAAAGTCAGCACAACGAAAATAAACTCCACCTAAACTTGGTTTATATCTGACCCAGATAGACTGCAGGTCATAACTTCTTACCTTAAGTTCAGTTCACCTGACACTTGGACTGGCGGCCGCCTCGGGTCTCTCCTCCTGCCTACCCTTCCCTCATCCACCTGCTAGCCGCCGTGGAAGCTCCGCCATGCTCGATGGCCAGTCCAGCTATGTTAAACTGTTAATCTTTCGCCAAAAAACTGTTTTCTGTGGTGCTGTCTTTCGTGCTTGGCTCCCCTTTGCTAACATGATGCTCATAGCGCAGAAGCCGATGCTGCATTCACTTACACTCGGATATCTGAGCTTCACTGTGAAAACATAATCGTACATTTGATATTTCATTGGATTTTATTGTTTTGGATTCGGGGTGGCACCTGGGGTGGCCAGTCTGGTTGGGGGGGTGGCCTGTGCCCCCCCAGGCCACCCCGCTGGACACGCCACAGGCTGTAACTCGAGCTGACAGATTCATGCAGCATTGACACTAAAATGACTTATTGTATAAAATCATGGATCTATGCTTTTGTAATCTTCAGAATTTCTACACAAAATGTGTGTGAAAATTCATTTGATTCTATAAATGGGTGAAGTGAGAAGTTTTGAATGTTTTATCAGATTTCGAATGAAAGCTTTAGCACTGTACAAGTTAAAATATATTTACTCTATACTTGATCGTTTTTCTTCATTTGTAATTGTGCTGAACGAGTTTTCCCACCAATGATGTGGAGATCCAACTTTTTCAATCCAATTAAAATCAATGCATTCAAAAGGATCCTCTGGAAAAGAGTGGAATTCTTGGACCAGAGTTTAATACACTGAATCACATGAACAGCAGGAAAAAGTGGCTGGAATGACTCCTGGAAACTCCAGTGGAGACAGACGACTGGACGGCCCACTCGGAGTCACCAGCGAAGACAAAGAAGTGCTGGTATGGCACTGCAGAGCAACAGGGCCGGTCCTATTTTAAATAGAAAAATATTTGAATATGTATTCATTTTATAGCATTTTGGGAGCATAAACAGGCAACAAACAATAATAATGCATAAAAATCATTGATACTGTTAGTTTTTGCTATAAATTTAACTGCAATGATGGTAACAAAAAAAATTAGACTGCATGTATTATTTTAGGAAACGATTTTATCTCTTTCTAAATTATTACAATTATAATATAACATATAATATAATATAATTATATCTACCTGGTATCGAAAGGGTTAAAATTCTGAATTTGAATGAAATTTTGACTGAAATGTTGCTGAACTCTGATGGACGTGTCTTTTACTTTGTCAACAAGACTGTGGTAACAAAATCAACTTGCTGAAGATCTTTGGAAAATAAATACTCACGAGACAAAGTAAAAGACGCGTCCATCAGAGATTGAAGTTTTTTAAACTACACAGGGATTTATTTTCTCATGTATTACATGAGAAAAAATGTATTACAACACAATACTTTTTGCTTCATGTACAGGGTTTCCAAAATAAGTTTTATTTCAAGTAAACTAATACATTTGATTCAGGTAAAACAGATCGTTACATTTATTCTTGTTTTATAAAAAGTTTTATTTCATGTAAAGCATTCCCAAGGCTGTTAGCCGTATTGTCCTGTATTGAACTTATTAACAGTGTGTCAAAAAACAACAACAACAACAACAAAAAACCTATAAACTAACCCCCTTGTTTAGAGGTGATTGTCAGTTTGCTGGGTTTTTACAGACGCTGAGAGTGAGAGAGATCATGTTCTACATTACTTTAAAAGTGATTTTCAAAGCTGCTGATGCATGAAACACTTTCCATAGAAACATGGATCAACTCTGTTTATGGCATTGAGTGTTAAATTGTAGCAGTTTCAATAAAGCCTGCAAAATTCTTGCATTTACACTGGGGAGCAAAGAAAAGTTAGACGTTGGTTGTACTATTGAAAATCAGTTTAATAAAAAAAAACAATTAAACAGGCATGAAGAAGAATGTGTTTGTAAAACTAGCGGTAAAGTGTGGGACCTATAAGGCAGACTGTTTCTGCCATCAAAACAGTTTGTGTTGTTAATCCTGAATGATTCTTGGTCTCAACAACTCCACACACATCTGCAAAATCGCATACTTTGACAGTAAATATCCCAGTAAAGACGCTTCATTTCTTAAGAAATATGCAGAGGGATTGATCTTTATCAAAAGTAGAAGTTATATCTGTAGCTAAACCGTTGTACACAAGAACTTTAAAAATGTAGAGTGTGTGAGGTTGTGTAAGTAAGGGGTGGCTTGCCCTTCTCGCCTGCGTGTGACAAACCATCTGTTGGATCATGGATTTGATACCTCAGCATTGTGAAAGTGGGGAAACATACTCCTGGCTGAGCATAAGATTTCTGCTTACAACTTAGAATCTCACTTTTAAATGAAATAAAAATGTTTTTGTAAGTATGGTTAATGTGTACTTTGACTTCTAAGTGTGACGGGTGCACAGCTGCGAGCTGGTGAGGAAAAAGCATTAGTAGAAGCAGTAACAGTCTCAGTAGCAACAGCAGCAGCAGAGGTAACCCCGCTAGGTTGTGCATCAGAAATCACCAGCAGCAGCGTCTGTACAGTTAGCATCAGTAACAACAGGCTCAGAATGAGTTGGACAAGGTTTTGTATCAGATGTTGATGCAGGCACTTTATTAAGTCTTGCAAGAATATCGTCTAATTTTTTGTTTGTTTCTTCAGACCACCGTTTAAAAGCCGCCAAGTCATCCCGTCTAGCAGGAGTGGAGGTACCGTTATTACGTTTAAATAATTTATTAGGAGGGTCCATGGTCTGGGTTTTAAAAGTCAGACCATTAGACTTTTGCATTAGACTTCTGGTGAGCATGTCTAATGCACTAAAGATTTTGTTTATTTCTTCGGTAATCCCAGTTAGAGTATCGGTTATTTCTTGCATGTGTGCCTGTACGGCTTGGTGGTGTTGGTCGAGTTTAGCTTCAATCGAACGTAATTTATCAATGATTTGATCTGTATGACTCTGTTCAGCAGGCTGTGCGACTGCAACGTTCATGCAAGCACCACACGCCGCTGATATTTGAGAGTCTGTTCTGCCACCTTCTTCCAAATCTATGTGTGACTCGTCGCTTTTTCGGATGCATTCTGGTGTGGTGGGTATGTGACCTAGATCGAAATCTGATGCACTCAAAGTCATGACTGAAATCACGAGGCAGCCACTCACTCGTGGGTGCTGCTGGTTTGTTGAAGAACGGTTCAAGAATTGCAGTCTGTGAAGATAGACATGTGTTAAAACATTTTATATATGCCTCTAGCCGTTTCAAACAGAATAAGCGTGTCTCTTTTTTAAATTTATTTTATTTATATATGCCCATGCTCACCTTGTAGTGTGCGTTATTCCGGACGGCCCTGCTTCTGCACACACACGGTGCTCTGGCGTAGCTCTGCAGGTGTAAAACGGTCAGTCTTAGAACATTTGTAATTATTTCACCCCCTTTTTTAAAATACACATCTATACAGACAGTTGTATACACACCTGTTGTTTGACTCTGTGGCCACGGTGTCTGAATGTTTTTCTGCTCAGTTTGCTGGAACAAATCAGAGAACAAACGTTGTTATTACATCATTTAAAACATACAAGCGTTTAAAATCCCGTAATTCTGCACACACCTCGTACCTGTTAGAGAACTTGATCCAGCTGTAAAGCCGTTTCTGAAGCAGCAGGTCCTGCGCCGTTCTCCGAAAAATGAAGCTTTTGTTTAAAAAAAATAAATAAATAGTAAATAAATAATATGTTAATATAAAACCTTTAAAAATACAATAATAGGTTTGTTGTACTTACCGTTTACGATGTCCGTGTTATAAAGAACTATGTTAACGTTGATGATCACAAAGAAAACGGTCTGCTCCGCTGCGGGATCCTGACGCGAAAATGTCAGAGTTTCGGGTTCTGAGGCAGCTTTATATAGGATGGGTGTTTCCAAACACAATAGATGGTGTCGATAAGTCTGTGATCGATACACCTACAAGCATCAGCTTGTTATGCAAGTCTAAAACAATGAGGGTGGGGCTCGCAACTGGCCAAGATAAGGGGCCACTGATACTGGTTACAGACAATAGCAGCTGCCCTCGCGTCTGGTACGTCTGTGCAGCTTTTGCCTTCTCGAGGAATTACAAAAGAGCCGATAGGCAAAACAATAGGCGGGGTCCCCGCTCGACTGGTAGCTACACCTGTAGGCTTTTACCTTTTCCTAAGAAATCCCAACAATTAAATGATACCCGCGGTGGGCTTTTGCGTTCCTGAACAAATTCAAACAATTAGCCAGCTGTTGAGAGATGGATGGGGCTTGTGCGACTGGTTTTAGAAGTATCACTGCAGCATTTATTTCTAAAGGGCTGAATGTTTTTTGTGATCACCCATTGCGTTAAAAAAAAAAAGCAGGCTCTGTCTCCCTATTGGATCAACATTCCGAAATCCCGATTTCTAAATAAAATGATCGCATCTCCCCCTTGTTCAAAAGTGTTTAATTTGCGTTTAATTTAACGAAACCATTATGTGTTTTAATTAAACTGTTTTTAAGGGTCGCATATGTCTCAGCGTTCTGTTATTTATTATTTAATGTAACTAGTTTAGGAGCATTTCACTTTCTTTTGCGCTCCGAAAGAGAGAGAACCTAGTTTAACAGAATAACATTTATCCCTTTAGAAATAAACTTTTCTTTCTTACTTCTAAAAAAACACATATTTATACCTAGTCACCTTTAATGCAACTAACCCTATAATTTCTTTAAGCTAACAAATTTCCCACGCGTGGGACTAATAAAGGTTATCTTAATTATCTACTAGTCACACAAACATCCTGCAACAGTAAGACTCAATGATTAGACGCGGGGTTACAGGTGGGGCCCCAACAGTCAGCAAAACAAGTCATAAAAAACAATACATGCTGTTTCCTTATCACGAGCATCCCAAAACACAATGTTCACATAGAAAGGTGCACTCCCCAACTGCACCTCCATAGTTTCCACCTTTTTTTCTTTACAGCCTGCTCTTTATCTCTGCACGTCAGAGGCCAACTGAAAACAAGTCCACCTACATATAAAACACCTCATCAGACACACGGTGTTTTCCTCAGCACTTCACAACTGCCCTCACGATCACAGCATCAGCGAATATAACCACAATTTTACGGATGTGGGTTTCCTATCTTTAGGTGATTCGTTCGTTTTATTTAAGTTTTTAAATAAATAAATAAATAAATAAGAGTTAAAATTTCGGAATCGTAATCAAGGTAGAGAGCACGTCAGTTTTTAAACAGAGTACCGCAAATAACATTCAGCGTTTAGAAATAAAACGCTGTTGCGACACTTCTAAAAAAACCTTCATTGTTCTGCCCATTTAGAAATCAGCGATTGTTTCAACGGAAGGCTTCATTGTTTGAACATCGGGTGGGGGATGCGGAGCTTTTGCAAAGCAGAAGGCCGCAGGGTATCTCGTTTTAACCTTTTCGGGCCCCGACACGGCGGTGTGAGGTAGTTAGTTAGAGATAGGAAAAATCATTGATACTGTTAATTATTGCTATACGTTTAACAGCAATGACTGCAAGAAAATAAATCAGATTGCATTTATTATTTGGGGGAAAAATAGGGATTTTATCTTTGTAAATTATTACAATTATGTGATCTAACTGCTATTGAAAGGGTTAAAATTCTGAATTTGATTGAAATTTTGATTTTCATGACCAGCACTGATGCTAATTTAACCCTTTTATGGTGTTCGGGTCTGTGAGACTCGTTTTCAGTTTTTTTTTCAAAAGAAAAATTAAGCAATTAATTATTTTTATCAACCTGAAATTCATTGGCTTTGGCTTATTTTCTGTGAAGAACATAAATCCGAACAAATTTTCAATGACCTCATACTGTACCTCCCCCCACACATTTACATTAATGTGTTCGGGTCCACTGGACTCAGGTCTAATAAAAGTGTTGAAAGTGTAGATCCTGTGTTCCCACACTCTGTCTTCCTCCTTCCTGGTGGTGCTGATAGTGTTTTCTTCTCCTCCTGCTCCCGCACAAAGTTGCAACATTGTTGAAAATTCAACTTTTAACACCATCTGCTCTTAGATTCCCGCAGTTTATACCCTCTTTCTTGCGGGATCCAAATTTTATTTTCTCATATCCTGTCCCACCTGCAAATTAGGGGCATAATACTATAAATAAGACTTTGCCAGTGTGGTTCTTTATCACAACTGATCAAGATGGCAAAAGATTATCTGCTGCGAGGGCCTTGCAATTGATTTTGGAAGAGAGAGGAGCTTCGGATGATGATGTTGACAAAGAGGTTTCAGAATATTTCACATTTCTGAAAATTCAGAGTCTGACAGTGACTTTGAAGAAGAGGATGAGGTTGAGCACCATTTAGTAACAAAACGAAGACGAGTACCTCATCAGCAGCCAGCTCCAGGACCAGATCAAGCCCACCAGACAGCAAGTGAAGAAATATGGAAGTCAATAAATGGTGAAATCGAATGGTCTTCTTGCCCAAGAAGTGAGCCACCCTGCAGAGCTGCTACTGTGATAAGCCAGGGCCAACACGGCTGACAGTTACTCATGTGCAGGACATCAAGTCTTCATTTGAGCTTTTCATCCCAGATTCCATCCAGAAAATTATTTTGTATTGTAGTAATCTAGAAGGAAGGCGTGTTTTTGGCAAGAGGTGGAGTCTTATCCGTGTTATTGGTTTTGAACATACCACAGCAAAATTAAATAAAGCTCGACCCATGACTGTTGAAGCTTGGAAAATCTTCTCATCCAGAGTTATCTCCTGGAAGAGGAAATAATTGGTTTTAACTTTGTGTTTTTGTGTTTTGTCTTTGCTGTCCCTATGCCTTGTGACCAATGTTTGCTTTGCTACTGCAGTTTACAGTTGTGCTGTATACGTCTGTACCCCCCCCCCCCAACATTGGCTGAGTAACAAAAATACGAACACCACACAAGGGTTAAACAATCAAGTCAATGAAAGTGGAATTTATTTTTAATATATATACATTTCATAGCATTTTGCAAACGTAAATGTGGGGTGGCCATTTTTGGCCACGAACAAGCTGAGAGGTAGTTTTTATGTTTTTTCTCTCCCTGCACCGAAATAACATTGCATAATAATCAATGTTGATGTGAATCAATTACATGTCTCAGACTCTACTATTAATAATACAAGAAATTCCAGTAGCACTGCAAATATAACAAAATGTGAGTTTTGAGGTTGTTTTCGAACAACTGCATTGTACAAACAAACTGATGTTTAAAGGGTTAAAAATGTAAAAACTTATGACTATTTTGTATTTATGAAAAGAACTGATGTTAGTTAAAAACTTTATGCAGAAACATTTCCAAAAAAAATAAATAAATAAATAATACAAACAGACCTAATGTGTTGTTGGAAACGTTTGGCCACAAACAAGCTGAAAGGGTCGTGACTTCAAACAAACCCAGAAGGTTTTAATCCTGACGGTGAATTCACAATTTTGCATCTTTTAGACTAGTTTGCAGTGTCCACACATCATACAACACAAGAAAACAAAGAAACAAAAGAGAACAGTCCAAATTTCATCAGTGGCATCAACAAAGTCTTGTAGATGGCAACAACACTTACAGTTCAGAGTTATTGATCATGAAAACAGCAGCAGGTATAAAAGACTCTTGATGTCTCTTGGTCTTCACTGCAGACAACCTGAGGGAAGCAGCTGAAAATCATTAAAGAGAGGATGGTCTGAACATATAATCACACAGGTCACCTTCCTCAGCACCTGCCTGTTATAAAAGTCCACAAACTCAACCTGAGTCCTCCCTGAAAACTGACCAGCCACTTTAACCAGTTTACTAAGTCTGCTCTTATTGGTCAAAGACAAATTACCATGCAAAGCAATGATGCAAAACATTAAAACAGATTCAATAGAAATTTTATTTAAAAGGATCATTTCAGATGAAACATTAAAACCTCTTTTAAAAAGTACAGTCACTGTTGGACCTTTTTCACTGTAGCATCAAAGTGTGACTCAAAGGACAGAAACTAATCAAGAACAACCACCAAATACTTAGAACTGTCCACCAGTCCAATGGCTGCAGCCTTTACTACTGTTAGTGCAGGATGATGTTGATGTTTGTTGATCTCTAACAATGGCTGATCACACCAAGAAGCAAACATCCACAACAGGCCCATGAGAATCCTCTTCACCATGAAGGAGACTCACAATGACTGTGTGGTGATGATGATGATGAGCTGAAGCAATGAGGAAATGCAACAGAGTAAACTCACAGAATAGACTGCACACACCCAACAAACATTTGTCACGATTCCAGTCAGTCAGAGGTACGGAGCCTCTTTTATTCAGATGTCTGTGTCACTTTTAACTCTCTACTCCTCCACCCTCTGCTCTCAGCTTGTTGTCTCTGTGTAGATGTAGTAACAGTAACATATGAGGAACTTGGTTCAACACCAGCAGCAGATTTCCTCTGGTTGGTTTCAGAAGCTTGATTGGTCCGTTCTGCTGACTGGAAGCATCAGAGCACCTTTCTTTGTAGACAGATGCTGTTTGCAAAATAATTAAATGGCATTTCATAAAATTATTTTGTTTTGCTTATAATAACTTAATATAAATATGGCTTCATGGTTGGCAACTGAAAGGTTGCTGGTTTGATTCCAGCTATAGACACTAAACCTCTCTGGGATTGTGTCAGGATGGGTATTTAGTTTAAAACTGCCAAATCAAACATGGAGCTTTAGCAACCTCCTGTGACACGAGGTTGATGTGTTATTGCAGGACTTTTGATGTAAGTTAAAGATTTTCTTTTAAAAAAAGAAAAAGACAGCAAATACTTACAGTGTGGGTGTGTCCACACAGGCCTTTATTAATTATAATAATGTACACTTTATTGATCCCCATGGGGAAATTACTCTCTCTGCATTTGACCCATTCACTCAGTGAATCAGTGGGCAGCCACTAATGCTGGGCTTACACTCCTGCTCAAACTGTACGATTGACTCGCAGGGGTTAGAAGTTCGTAGGTCACGATGCAGGGTCTCACACTATACGGCCCGATGCTCTGATACGACCTGAGTGCTCACACTGTGCGTCCATAACATGAAGGTTATAATAGAAATTCTGTCGCTCGCTCTCCCTCTCTGTCTTTCACTCACACAGACACACACCACCATCAACTTTGCTAAATTGCTAATGAAAAACATTGATCAGGCAGCTATGATTGAGCAGCAATGTAAATCCAACTATTTTCACGGTTGTTGTGTTCGTGATAATTTTGTGAGGCCACATCGAAAAGGCTCGGATGAGCTTTCCAAAGTTCCACAAGTGCCTCCATCGCTTGTGTCCAGATCACACGCTGCACTGCTGTGCCACTCCTCTTTTTCACCGACATTTATGTGTTTGCGCGTGCGCAGTGTGAGCGGCTGCGGCGACACCCTCACGACGGTCGTGAGGATTTTAAACAGGTTTGAAATCCTCCCGACCAAGCGATTGATGATCGGGAGCTGGTCGTGAGGTGTTAATCGCTTCTCGTTACCCCACGTATATTACACGATGCACGACGCACGATGAAGGACAAACTCGGGCCGATCATCAAAACGGTCGCACGACACAAAAATTGGCTATCGCTGCCCTTAAATGTGTACGAGCCAGCCAGGAGTCGAACCTAGAATCTTCTGATCCGTAGTCAGACGCGTTATCCATTGCGCCACTGGCCCGCATGTGTCTCTTACGCCTTTTAATTCAAAAGCAGAAAATGACATCTTTTTTCAGGGTGTTCTTGTGAATTTAGCTGCCAGGTGTGAGTTTATAACTGCAGTAAAAAGACACACCTTTAACTTTTGTGCTATAAGTTAAGGAAACTCTCTTAATTCCGGAAAAATTGGCTATTTTAAAACTATAATTTGACTTTTTGGAGCTGTGTGACCTCATCTTTGTTCTGTGCTGAAAGCAGCTTCTTGATTCAGGCTGATTTTGTTTCCTCTGCTGTCTGACAGGGAATGATCCGCACAGGCTGATTTAGTGACACCATTTGTCACAAGATGTATGAAACACCGTGCGACACACTCCGGGGTTTACTGCTCTTTGTGGATTTCACACGGCTGAATTCAACATGATACAAACAGATGTTTACAGCTGTAATCACTGATTTTCCACCACAGTCAGATTTAAATTAGCCTCTGATAGTGAAACTAAACACCATCACACGGTTAATATAAATTGACAGCTGCCACACTTTTTTAACCTGACATAATGCATCACTGTAAACTTCACCACAGTACTGCACTGAACACTATTATGCACTAAACTGTAGAAAACTGCTGGTGATCTGAACTGATCACTAATTCTGGTCTGTCAGAGATTTTCAACAAATGCTTTAAATGACTGTGCAGATAATAATCTGGTGTTTCATTGTGTTTCATGAACAGGAGTGATGTTTGCTGTTTGGCACTGATCCAGCAGGACACCTGAGAAAACAGACTTGTAGCTTCTAAATAAATTGTGCAGAGCAGAAACCAACACAATATTAGTCATTTGATTGTATCTTATACCTAATCGGTGTATATGTATAAACTCTTTCCCAAGAAACCCGAGTGTTTGAAACATGTTTCAGACTGTTTGCATTAAAGCGCCCTCTGGTGGAACTCCTCTCCCTGAGCTACAAACTTTAAATCAGGAAGTCCCTCATATTTTAATCCAGTTTCTGGAGCTCTGAGAAAGTTTTACAAATGCAAATCATCCAAGAATTCAAAACACATCATTCAAAGTCTAATGTTTATATCAGGAGGTTTTCTTTAACAGTCAATAAATCTATGAAGGAAATTTTTTGTTTGTTTTTTTTGAAATACCAAAAGTGAACAGTTCTGCCAATAATATAGTAGTATGGCACACGGTGACAGGTTAATCTGACTGCTATTCCCAAGGTTCAATCATGGCCTGTGCTGCCATCTACTGAGTTAAAGCTGCAGCCTGACCTGGAGAGAAGGTAGGAAGAAAAATGTTGTCAGTGCTCACCGTCTTTTTAATGAGGAGGGACTGGCAAAGAATGAATCCTGTGGTCAAAGGCAGAGAAGGAAATGAGATCTCTGCACAGAGGGAGGGGGGATACATTCAGTCAGTCAGAGACGGAGCGACTGAATGAACAGAGTGAACACTTTTCTTTTTCTTTTTTTCTTCATACATGAGTATAATATATGGATGTCATCTAAGAGAGGGAGTTGGCTAAAGAAAAGGGGGGACAAAATTCACTGGCATGCAGTGGTGATATATAAACATGTGGGGAGTGAAAACATTTCCAATTTATTTTTAAATATTTATATTTAACATATTAAATATTTTAAATAATGATTTTGAATTTATTTTTAAATACTTATATTTTCTCAGCCCACCTACCTGTCTGAGCTGCTTTACACCTACTTATGAGCGGTCACATGAAGGTCAACTTGAGAAATTACCCCAGACTTTATCAATCAATAGCTAAGAGTGTGTTTACATGAAAGAGGCAGAGTTCCCATGTTTATAATTCTGACCAATCAGAAACAGACACAGGTCTATTGTCAGCAGAGCCGCTGATTTTCTGAAGATGATTAAACATGTCAGAGGTTAGACACAGACTAAGCAGGAGCTATAACAGAAGGGTACATATTACTAATCTGTTTTCTGTTTGAGTGTGTGTGTGTGTGTGTGTGTGTGTGTGTGTGTGTGTGTGTGTGTGTGTTTAGCTCATACAGAAATCAAAGTGAAGCCTGGACAAGAGGCCACCTTTCACTGTGCGTGTCCCAGAGCTGCAGCCATCACCCTGCTGGAGTGGAGCAGACACGGCCTCGATTCTTTGTTCTATCGTAACTCGTTTCAAAGATACCAGCCTGAGTCCTTTGGAGACCGAGTGGAGTTGAAGGATGGAGACCTCACTTTGATTCTGAAGAACGTCACCATCAACGATAACGGCACGTACAAGTGTCGGATTGTGTTCAGGAACAAAAACAGCACAGAGAGACTGTTCAGGGGCATTAAGTGCTTCATCAACCTCACAGTGACGGCCTCGGGTGAGTTTGGATCGTCCTACTACTGCTGTTACTGCAAAAAATGACACAAAATGCAAAAACACTTGATTTTCTCACATGTAAATATAGAAATTGATATTACTGAGCAGTAAACTGCAGCAATATTGATCTGATTCAAAATGCTCACCAAATCTGTTCTGAAACTCTTCTGATCATTTCATCTGAGCACACTTACTAAAGAGTGAAGTTTCTCTTTAGACCACACAAATGTCAAAGTGAGGTCTGGACAAGATGTCACTCTTCAGTGTCGGGGACCCACAGATGCAGATATCACAGCATTAGAGTGGAGCAGACCTGAGCTCGTGTCAGAGGGTTATGTGTTCTTCTTCCAAAACCAGCACTCAGATGAGAACTATCAGCACGAGTCCATCAAAGGCCGAGTGGAGCTGAGAGACTCATCCACGAAGGACGGAGACGTTTCCATCATTCTAAGGAACATCAGCATCAGCGATACAGGAATATATGAATGTAAGATTACAACCAATCACACCATCTATGGTGAGAGAGTCATCAAGGAGTTCAGACACTCCATCAACCTCACAGTCACAGACTCAGGTGAGCTTATAGAGTTGACGGGCCTAAGAGTTTTTCCTTCCCACTGTCGCCAAGTGCTTGCTCATAGGGGGTCGTCTGCTCTGCAAAAATGCAATATGGCGCTTTATGTAAACTTTGCAGCATCGCTGCAAACTAACCCCAAAAAATAAAAGCATGGATTCAGGAGCTACCGCAGTTCAGCATCAAATTCAGGCCAAATCAATCGTTAATATGATTTTCATGATCATCTTGTTTGTCTTAATGTTCTTATGATTCAAAGAAACATCCAGCAGCTGTGAGATCGGCTGTACTGATTTAAAATACAGTGTGTACAGCCCCAAAGCCTCTGAATGATGTGTTTCAAAGTGCTGTACCATTAGAAAACATGCCTGCTAACTCTGTCCACATGCTGTTTCTGCTCTGCAGGTTTCACAGATGAAGACACAAATAGTGGAGGAGACAAGGGTGGAGGAGATTGGGATTGGACTCTTTTATTAATAGTTTTTCTGTCAGTTTGGGCTGTGTTTGTTGTTCCTGCTGTTTCTGCTGTCGTCATAATTACCTGCAAGGAACAAAAGCCGTTATAGCAACATCCTCCTGAAAACAGCGGCTGCCCTGCTTTTCCACAAGGACGAACTTTCAGAGGACTGGACCTTGGATTTAGAGTCTGAGCGTACTCATATAACATCAGGAGTTTAAAGCATCATTTGACTCTTCTTCACAAAATGGGTCAAGCATCTGCAAAATCCAGAAAATCTGCCAACACCAGAGGGATTTTTGGAGGATCGGGTGATGAAGATCTATGAAGTGGGAGTGAGCGATAATGCTATTTTATTTTTTTCAAGGAAACTAAATGCATGGCAGTGCTATAGCAATAATATCACAATTTGATCATTTTATATTATGTAAAAATTCTATAGTACAGTGATATGGCAAAGTCCTGCTACAAAGATAAAATATGCAACATGGTAAATGATAAATGGCCTGTATTTGTATAGCGCTTTACTAGTCCCTAAGGACCCCAAAGCGCTTTACACATCCAGTCATCCACCCATTCACGCACACATTCACACACTGGTGATGGCAAGCTACATTGTAGCCACAGCCACCCTGGGGCGCACTGACAGAGGCTGGTGCTGCAAAGAAGTCAGGACAGGAAAAAGAAAATCATTCATATTTCATCATTTAGAATTTTGCTGCCATTTATTTTATGACCTGACAGCTTCATATTAGACTTTAAATTACAGGTTACTTACACCATGTGTTAAGTTCAGGAGACGTGGAAGTCTCTTTAGTTTTTGAGTAAACTTGGACCAAACATAAAGCCCTTCCAGTTCACATTTAAAATGGGTAAAGTATGTTATTTAATGTTGATAAACTGACCCTTTAAAATAAAATTGTAGATCAGCAAGCACAAAGTAACAGCAAAGGTGCTGTAAGAGTCACGTCCACACTGCCACCCAGTCAGCTGATATCATAGCATCCAGGAAGATTCAGATTCAAATATTCGCCATGCAAACTGATGTTAGATCAGTGCAGCTGGTTCCCAGTTTACCTGCAAAAAGGCTTTAATGATCAGTTTCAGACATTTCAAAATCTGAGCTAAAACAGAGGAAGGAAGTCTAACAGATAAATTCATGAGGTAAAATATTGCTATACAGTTTGTAAAGGAGTCAGTTATATAGTTTTCATAATCTTATTTTGAAAAGCTGTTAGTGTCCTGGAGGTTTTAGAGCTCACCCTGGGTCAACACACCTGAATCAAATTATTAGTTCATTACCAGGCCTCTGGAGAACTTCAAGACATGTTGAGGAGGTCATTTAGCCATTTAAATCAGCTGTGATGGATCAAGGACACATCTAAAACCTGCAGGACACCGGCTCTCGAGGCCTGGAGTTCCCCACTCCTGCTGTAGAGTGAGCACTGGTTCTATTCCCATCATTAAAAAATACTGGTTTGGGAGCTGGTGCTGTTTTTCTCTTAACTCAAGTTATACTCTCCACTATTCAGGGGTGCAACAAAACATTAGCAGCAACAAATAAGAGTAGGTAGCTCAACATGTCAGGTGCTACTGCAGTGCTTGTTTCTCCTGAAAACAGAGATCAGACCATTGAAACAAGCACTCAGCTAAAGTTTAAGGTTAATAATGCAGTAGTTAGGCTGCTGGTTGAAATCCATCAGGAGAAACAAGCCTCCCTTTGGGTCATCCAGGGTAAAACAAACTCCTTTGTAACAAAGGAATCCTTAAATTAGCTTCTTTATTTTCAGAGTGTGCGATACCATGAACTGTAAATGATTTAACTGCTTCAGCACTTTATCAGTTCATCATTATTACCTCTAGTGTGTTTGACTTAACAAATTTACAGTGTGTTTTAGTGCTGTCAGCTGGGCCAGCTCACAAACCTCAGTATTAAAAACTACATGATGGCAGTGATTGGAGGAAAACCTGCGATGCCTCAACCTGTTCACCAGTGTCTTCTAAATGATCAGTTAACAAATAACAGCTGGTGATTGTTTTTCTCAACTGAGGTTTACTATTTTAATAAAAAATAACCCACTTTGTCTCGTTTTTATTTAACTGTCTGAATAAATGTTGTTAGTGGAGTCTCTAACTCGACTATTTGTCCATTTTATTCCGCTTCAGTTCAACTTTATTCAAAAACCACCAGCAAACAACAACAGTCATATCGAGGCACTTTGTTTTTAAAGATGATGAAACATGATCAGAAACTGGGTTTAATTTTTGTTTAATATTTGTTCTAATAGAATGATATTCAAAACGTCTTAACTTCCAAATAAACTCCTTTTTTAAAAGATATGAAGACTTTCAGGTGATGTTCTTGGAGGTCACAAGTTCACTTTGGACCATTTTTTCAGATACAAAAAAAACAGAAAACCTGAAAATGTTTGCAGGGCTGATAGTTCATGTTTTGTACCAAATAAAAAACTTTAAAAAGTTTAAGAAACTCGCTGAGTAATATTTTTGGACAAATTAATCAGTGTTTAGTTAAAGTTCTTAAATGTGTCCCAAAGAACATGTTGAAGTCTTTACAAAGATGCTGAACAACAAATCCAGGATATCCTCGTCTGTCTCACCTGAATGCTCCATGTGACCTCTGAGACGTTGGATCAGCAGCAGGAGACTCAGATCAGCTGGAAAACTGAGAGATCGTTCAAACAGGTCACAGTTAAACAGGAGGCCAGCATGAATCCTGCTGAATTCTGTTGTCGTCTAAATTTTCTGAAGGTAAAAAAAAACAAAACAACAACAGCGACAAGAAGAAGCGCAGCAGAAAGTGAAAGACCAACAATCAGTGTTACAGATCCATCCTCTGTGTGTCCTCCTGTCTGACCTGCAGGTGAGAAACAGGTGTGAGGTGTCAGCTGTCAGGTCTCCACTGAGATGAGCTCTCTTCCTGCAGTTTGCTCCCGTCTTGAAGACACACTCGTATGTTCCATTATCAGTAATCGTCACTTCCTTCAGAATCAGAGACACGTCTCCATCCTTCATCTGTCTGTCCTGCAGATCCACCCGGCTCTAAAAAGATGGAGGCTGGTAATCTGGATCTGACTGCTCATCCAGGTACAAAAGGGCATATTCAGACTCCAGATCAGTTCTGCTTCATTTTACAGCTATGATGTTGTTGTTTGGAGTTCGACATGTCAGAGTGACATTCTGTTCAGACTCAGCTGTGATGGTTTTCTGGTCTGAAAGTGAAAACGATACAGAGCAGAGAGGTTAAAGGTCAAAGTACAACTGTTCACTTCTGCAGCAGAGTGAGATGTATCTGACTGGCACTCTGGGATTTGTCACTGACTGCTGTAAAAATATCTAAAGGAAGCTAAAGTTAAGAAACTTTGTTATTACACTGTATTCATAGACTGTCCAAACTGCCTTTACACTTTATGCATCATTTGTATGACATTTAACAGAAAAAGGTTGTTTTCTCTGTTAGGGTTCAATGTTGAGAGAGGAATCCATAAATAACCACAGATCCAGGCGGGTGCAATTTAGACGGCATTTCAATGAACACATGTGTGAGTCCAACAACCCAATTAGTATTGAACTGTCTTTACCATATTCAGACAACGGTTTTATAGGGTTAAGATAGTACAGCCCCCTTTTCTGTTGCTAGACAGATTTAAACAAAGCATACGTCACTCCAAAACCACACTGACTCTTAACATAGTCTAAAACAGAACATCTTCTTCGGGTCGACGCCAAGCGCTTCCTGTCTCCATCCTGCCCAGGCTTATCTTCCTGGAACATCAGGTGCACTTCCTGTACAAAATGTCACTCATGCACAACTTTGCAGTCATAAACTCTTACCTACTAAATGAGTCTATCTGTGTGTGCGTACACGTGCGAGGGCGCGTGCATGCTGTGTACTGCGTACGTGTCATGACCTCTCACTATTTGTGTCTGTATGTGTATGTCTCGTCTGTCTGTACGTGCAGAGTTTGCATCTGCTTTCTGAACCTTAGTTGACCTCAACTTAGGCAACCAACCAGGCTAAGGCCATCCTGTGTGTAATGATCTTGACTTATATGTAAAATATATAAACAACTGTTTCAATCTACCACAACTACTTAAGGCTTAATCCGCAATAAATGCATAATAAACACCCTACTCTTTGGCTTGCACTTAAACTCTGGCTTCAGTTTCACTTCTGCAAAAGCATGCTCTGCAGACGCGTTTCCTGTCTCATTTTGGCACAGAGTGTATTTTCCTGTCTCTGCCCTCTACACAGAAACCTTTAAGATTATCGAAGCATTAGAAAAGCATTTAAAATTATATATTCAACTCAACAGTTCGAAGTGGTTATAACTGGACTTATAATAAAGACTGATATAATACCAATATATTTGAACATCTGAATGCATCTGTGAAAGCAACATCACTATTAACATGAAACGGTAATGATGATTATCAAAATAGCAGCAAATAATAGCAGGAAAATATTTCTATTCTTCACATCTCCTTTTTATTCCATTTCATATAACCAAAAGTTCTGCTAAACTACTTTATCAGATCTTTGGAGAGCTTTGGAGGCTGTTTGTAGACAATTTAGAAGTAGAGCTGAGCTGCTTCATTTACTGACTGAACTGTGAATTACAATTCATTATTTTACCAAATCAAATTCTTATGTTTCTTCTTTTTTGGACAGTTTTGTATAATATATAAATATACATACATTATGCCCATGGTGGTGTTTTTTTCTGTACTGTTGTATAAGTCATTTGAAAACTCCCTCCCTGGACAGCATGTATATAAAATGTAAAGATCTATTCCAGTTCACTGAGTGACTCAGTAGAAACGGGTCAGAAACAGCTATCAGGAAATTAAACAAAAGAAATAAATATTTCTGATATGAGAAAAAAAATGATTGCACAGAAAGCCCACAGTGATTGTGTTGTTGTGTTTAGGCTTTTATGTTGATGCTTTACTCATGAGGAATTCTGATTGGTTCAAGTGACCCAACCAGGAGTGACACAGTAGGACCAGACTGTCTCCCTCTCTTCTTTTCTCAAAAGTCTGTGTGTGCGTTTCCACCAATGAGCAGAATGTAGAATAATCATCAATACATGATCCTGATCAGGACACCTACAGTGTACTTGTTTATTGTATATTGAATTTGCACGCAGATTAACATGTTGGAGTTCTGTTTGTTATTTACTTGCTCTCAGACCATTAAACACCACTAAAACCAAAGTCAGAGCTAAAAGAGTAAACTAAAGGCATACTCATATTCAATATCAGAAAACACATTTAAGTTCATACTAAATCTGGTGAGTAAACTGTCGCTTAAATTCAGGTTACTGTAAGAACGATATCCAGTTTCCACTGAAGGAAATATACACAGATGAGTCACAACATTATGACCATGACAGGTTAAGAGAATAACGCTGATTATCTCTTCATTATGGGACCTGTTCGTGGGTGGGATATATTATAGAGTAAGTGAACATTTTGTTCTAAAAGTTGATGTTAGAAGCTGGAAAATGGGCAAGTGTAAGAATTTAAGGGAGTTCGACAAAAGGCCAAAGTGTGATCGCGAGATGTAGTATGGAGTATGAAAAATGGGAAAATTAGATCACCTGAGAAAACTGTCCTGACATTTTAAAAGAACAAAGTCAACAAATCAGCAAATACATCAAACTACAGTTAACATGCAGTCACATCTATAAACAGCACAACATACACAGCAGGAACATCACATGAAGCCAGAATACCGTGCAAATGTTCAATGAAGCAAAACATTTATTTTCAGTTTTCAAAGATTTTAATGATAAAACATCATAAGTATCATCATTTCACTCCCGACAGCAAAATAAATATTTACTCTTTATTAACAATTGTTATTATGAAGCTACATGCTGGATTCACATTCAACCACAGAAGAAACAAGGAGGCTCATGAAGATAATAAAAATATTCCCACAATTTCCAAAAGTCTCCTTAAATAAAACTCAATGATTTGTGTTGTTGTTGTTGTAGAGGAACAAAGTGTGCAGGAGGACAGTGAGTCCTGATGTAGATGAACTGAGGAGCTGCACCAAGAGCCAGGATCAAAGATAAAGATGTTAAACTGTGAATTATTCAATAATCACAGTTTAAGATGATTGAAGTAAAGAGTCCACAGAGCTCAGTGCAGTTCCTCATCTAGAGAGCTGTTAGAGGCTCGTCTGTCTTTATGTGAGATGGACAAAGAGTGAATTATTGTTCCTGTGTTCTTATCAGGATTCATGATGTGAGCATAAGTGGATCCAGGTTACAGAAAGATTCCCTGAGTGTGCTTCACTGGCTTTCAGTGCAGTTATTGTGTAACGTGGCAAACCTCGGCCTTTTCTCCTCTTTGGCTTCTTGACAGTCGTCCTTCCACTCAGACCATTTCTGAGGCTTCATGAACAGCAGATGATCAGCTGAAGGTCCACATGGATCTCTCAGGTCCTGGGTCACTTTCACATGCTGTTCATCTGCTGCTGATAGCAGTTTGATTTCTGGCTTCTGTAGTTTGCAAGGACAAGATACTGAACCCTGAGTTGGACCTGATGGATCCATCTGAGTGTGAGAGTGTGACTCTCAGGTTAAACATACTTAGAAAAAGGCACATGAGTGTCAGTCTTGTAGTAAGAAAGTGCTCTGAGGGTCTGAACAGAGTGAAAACAGGCTGCATAAGTATCCGTCCATGTAAGACTTGATGTTATCAGGCTGCTGTTTTCATCCTCCTGACACTCTGATATCAGAACAGATGTCAGCTGATTCATCAGAAGGAAGATGGTACATTTTTTTTGGCAGTTTTGTAGCGATCACAAGAGCAACAACAACGAGCCCAAGAAGTAACAAAACAGAAGCTATCAGCCCACAATATTTATTCCCTCCATCCTCTGTGTGTCCTCCTGTCTGACCTGCAGGTGAGAAACAGGTGTGAGGTGTCAGCTGTCAGGTAGGTGATGAGTGAAGAACAGAACAGAATCCATTTCCTCTTCAAACTGCTGTCAGACATTATCTACTGCACTCTGATCACATCACTCAGACCAGCTGCTTTCTACAAAGTCTCATCAACAACATCTTTAGAAACAAACATCAACAACCAGGAAGCAGCTTCACCTCTGATCACACACACACTCAACTCTACTCACTCACCTGGAGGATCAACAACACTCAGGGAGATGATGCTGATGTTTTCCCATGATTTCGTTTTCTCCATGAAGGTATGACACTCGTATGTTCCAGTGTCATTAATCATCACATTGTTCAGAATCACAGACACGTCTCCATCCTTCATCTGTCTGTCCTGCAGATCCACCCGGTTCATAAAAGATGGATGCTGCCTGACGGGAACAAAGTAGTTCTTCCGAAATGAAATAACATCTTGTGGATCAAGGTCAGCTCTTCTCCACTCCACAAGTATGATATTGTTTGGAGCTCAACATGGCAGAGTGACATTGTTTTGTCCAGACTCAGCTGTGATGTTTTTCTGGTCTGAAAGAGTAAAAAAAACAGAGCAGAGAGGTTAAAGGTCAAAGTATCAGAGATCTCTGGTCCTATGAACCTATCACACCTGCTAGAATCTGTCAGAATACAGATGAATAAAAACAGGCTATAAAAAAAAAAACTCCTAAAAGTCTGCTTTAACATCACAGTGTGAAACACATAACCCAGTGCAAACAAAACAGGTTTTTATTGTGTCTGAAATGCAAATAATTCATGTGTAATAAATATGTTCTTATGTTCAAAAATGTGTATCAGTAAAAATTGTTAACTTAAATTTTGCTTCCATTTATCCATCTATTTTGTCCGGTTATCCCACTCATCTGTTATACGTGGATATTGCCATTTATTTACGGGAAGCGCAGAGTCCTCCTGTTAGCAGGACACAACTTTACTCACAGTCTGTTGTTTGTATATTCTGATATTTTAAAGCTGTTTGACCGGATACTAGAGAATTAGAGAAATACCGTTTTATCGGTGTTTTTACAGTGGAGCTGAAGTTAAAATTGGATCAATGCATTCAATTCAACAGCTCTGTGTAAATGTTCAGACAAATCTCACTGTAACAGTTGGTGAAATGTTAGTATTTGACCACTAGGCGGAGCTCTTGTAATGATAATGTAAATTAACGCATTTTATTTTGTATGTTTTATTTTTGTGTTGAGCATATTAACATTTTCCTTTTTTGCATACCGGATTGGTGTAAAGTTAATTTGATACATGGAAAATAAGCGGTTAATTTTGTAAGTATAAGGTAAGGGCAGAGGTCACTTCCTGTTTTGAGTAGTAAGGTCAGAGAAGCTGCTCATGGTGACGGTCTAGCCGTGTGAATGTTAAAGAAGAAATAAGTCCTAAGTTCCAATACACCGGTACTTGCAGGCCAAAGTGGTATGTTTGTTTATATTTTGTGAATTTTATACTGCAATACGTTTTAATGCTGAAATATAATTTTCTTGTACATTTGTATTCACCAGTTCTACGGTGTACCTGTGTGCGTTAAAGAAGCACAGTAAACATCAGTAAAGAAGAACTCTCGTGTCTCTCGTGTATGTGTACAAGCCGGCACACTCACATATTTTATTGTTAACATGCAAATACATTGATGTTACCACATGTACATGGTATATGAATAAATGTATAAATAAATAGACGAATAATTATCCCACAAAATCGTCTCCCCATTTAAATTCGCCGGCAAACACTACCGAAACACGCGTGTCCGTGTATCACGTGACTTAATCCGCATCCTGATCCCTCCGCAGACAGATTCTCCTCCGCCGTCGTCGTTTGACACGATCTTCAGCACATTATCGGTATAATGACGGTAATAGAACTCCTTCAAAGCCGGACGACTTTGAAGGAGTACCTGGAGATAAACTGGGTTTAACTTTGGTTTTGGACCTTTTTGTCTCCGGATTATTCGACGATAAAATGTTTGTTTTCGTGTGTGATCGGTCACAGGAGCTGTGTGTGTTTATCAAAGCAGCTACAAGCTGTTTGGAGTGAACATGGAGCGGAGACAGAGACGGAGAGGAATAAGGAGCTTGTGTTTGAGGTGTGGTTACTACTCCAGGAAATCTGCAAACATGGTGACTGCACTGCAGTGTAGATAGCACGTTTCTACGGGTGGACTGCTGTATGCACTGCGGGTTGTTGACCAGAGCTCGCCGTGGATTGTAGCCGGACCAGCAGCGACTTAGACGGCGGAGAGAGCTGAAGCAGAAGCGGGCATGTCGATCTGCTATGCGGCCAGCCTAAACCTCCACCTCCCGGTGTTCTCCTCCCAGCCTGTTTCCTCACAAACGCCACATCCATCACAATGACATCAAAGATTTGGATCTCCTGATCGCTGATCGGACAACTTCATCTAGAAATACATTTAAAGAGAAAGCTGGTGAACACGGGAAATGTCCGTCTGACACAATGCGCCCGATGTTGTAACCAGCATGGCTGTCCTTAAAGCCCCCACAGTCTGAAGCAGGACTTTCTATCCACCCCGCGAACTAAGTGTAGTCATCATCACTGCTTCATCCTGTCAGATTTTTAAACGTTTTGTTTTACGTATTTACACTAAGAGTAAAAACAGTTGAATTAAGCAGGGTAATACAGTGACACCGATTACTGATAATACACACGGCTGCTGACTTTATAAAAACTTATTGTAACAGTTCAATCTTACCTGCGGACGTAAATAAGAGAAGAAAGGCAAAGATAATCCCGCAGATTAAACAGATTTTCCTGCATAAATAGCGCTGCTCTGTGACACCATAGATTATAGAGCCTGTCCACAGATACTGCTGTGCTACTTCGCTTTTGAAGGTGTGGTTTTTCACTTTTTGACCCGCCCACCTGAAACGGCTTTGGAACGTGACGAGGGGGCGTGGCCGCGATTTTTGGTTGAGGCCCCGTTTTTGTGGGCAAAACAAAGCACACGGATAGCATCAGCCATGGTTCGTACTTGCTGTGTGATCGGTTGTAATGTTAGATCGCACGACCGGCAAGGGAATAAGCTTGAAAATGGTTTATCTTTTTATTCTTTCCCGACCTGGAAGCAACATGAGGGAGCTCAAGTAGCGGACCTTACCAAAAGAAGGCGTCTAGCTTGGTTAGTAGCTGTGAGACGAGCTGATATCCAGTTCTCTTCCATCTCCAGATATCAGTTGGTGTGCTCCAGACATTTCATTCGGGTAAGTTCTAAATATGTTCATATCACTCTTTATACCGTATTATTTTTATTTGCGCTCTGAGGTCATAGCAAATTAGAACAAACATCCTAGTGATTTTGCAGAACTACATTCTATTTATAGAGTTGCTAATTATTTGGCATTATTGCAGGCAAACCAGCCTATGAAATGGATGAATCAAATCCTGACTGGGTTCCAACACTACACATGGGGCACTCCGAGATCCCTGCTTCAACCTTGGACCGTCACAGACGGCGAATGCGCCGGATGCAACAAAGAGTAGCAGTTGGAGGTAAATAGACCACCACCAACATAAAAAATGCTCTCACTGTCCGGTAATCAGCACATAGCTTTTGATGATTTATGCACACAATTGGACTTCAGGTGAACTTTTCCCTTATGTTTGCACTCATTGTGTCTGACAGGCTTTCATAATGGAGCAGCAGAGTCTGAAGGCGAGGCTTGGACAGAAGTTATTGTAGATTGAAGATACGAGAGCTACTGCACACCTGAGAATTGATGTCGAGAGAGTTATAGGTAGTTTGTGCAACAAGTACAAATGCTAAATACCACCATGCCAATCTGATTACTTCTTCCATGTGAGGGTGAAGAGCTGACCCTTCTGGATAAGATGGTGAAGGTTTGCTGCGTTTTGGTGAACAGTGTGATATTAAAACCAGGGAAAAGTGAAACTAAAAGTCTTGTGCTGTGTATATAGCGATATTTTTTCAACAGATACAGTAAATTACAGAATGTTAGTAGTGGGTGATATCATGCAAATGCTGTCATTTTATGTACACATTGTGTCAACTGTAAATGACATTGATTCTACACTGTAACTGATGTGATTTTCTATAAAGTGGTTTTAATTTAAAAAGGGCAAACATTTGTTTCTTTATTCAACTTTTGAACAGTGGTATTTAGTAAGTACATATTCAGTAAATGCAAATTATTTACATGGGGATGCACTTCAGGCATAATCTGGACCCCCTAAATAAAAAATGATGGGTCATTCAGAACATAACTACGCTTGGAGAAATATTTTCCCACCAGTTATGGAAGACACACTTTTTGAAGAACTCTTGTGCTTTCTTCAAACGTGGTTTGAAGATGCGTACCACAGCCGTGTCTCTTCGGGTCCATCCGACGAGGTCACAGTGGTTGGAGCTGGTCACAAAGATTTGTGTTTGCACCTGTGAGTAGTAGGGGTGCGCCCTCTTTAACTAAAATGGTAAATGGCCTGTATTTGTATAGCGCTTTACTAGTCCCTAAGGGCCCCAAAGCGCTTTACACATTCAGTCATCCACCCAGTCACACACACATTCACACACTGGTGATGGCAAGCTACATTGTATCCACAGCCACCCTGGGGCACACTGACAGAGGCGAGGCTGCCGAACACTGGCGCTTTTGCAGCTGACTCCAGGCAGAAGTCTTATCCTGTGCATCCAATGCCTGCTGTCCATTCGGTATTTAAAGGACACTTAATCTCCAGGCACCCCGTCCCACAACAGTCACACATTGTGAGTCCGTCAGGAGATGCTCCAAGTTCAGGATAACTGTTCACAATAAAAATGCATAATCGAACCTGCAGTTTGTAGTGATATGATGCAGTTTGTTTTTTGGTGTAGGCCTGTCATGCGTCCTCTTCTTGCTCCACTCCCCATCTTGTTTGTGCAAACAGACACAGAGTTTTCAGGGTAGCACACACGATAACAACACTTTGGGCTGGTGTTTCCAATCTTGTGCAAATACAGCATGCATCTCTGAAGCTGTGATTCTCCCTGCACGCCATCAAAACCAATCAGGGTTCTTGTGCTGAATTGCTTCTGCCTGCTATTCAGTCACTGTTGCAGCATTTAGATACTGTACACAGTGCAGCTGTAGATCTGTAAGGCCAAGGGACTGTGTGCCTTCGTTGTGTAAACGTGCCAGAAACTGGGTTATGTAGGTGAATGTAAAGTTTATTTAGGGTGATATTTCTCCATTCAAACTCACAGCTTTACTGTGTTCCAGCAGTGTATCCAACAGCGGTGGCAACTCCTCCAGAGTAGCAGGTGAAGTTTCCTTTTTGAGGACGGCTTCTTTTACCTGTCACGATGGATGGTCTGTTGATTATGATGATCTGATGTGAAAATGTAAACAGTGTACAGATACAAATATTATGGATGATTTGTCACATGGATTCATAGATTATGAATTTATATCTTCACTTACTTCAACAGGTACAAATGTGGTTTGTAACATGATGGAGATCCTTTACTCTATTAATAAACTGCTTCATCTACAATGTGTAGGGTTTTTTCTTGGTGGAGTGAAGTTAGAGCGCCCTCCAGTGGCCCACTGCGCAATGCTCATTAGTGATTCTCTCACTGACCCACAGATTTTAAATCATGATGTTCTTCACATACAAACAACATTTTGTCTCTGAGCAGCTTTTACCAAACCACAGCAGATCACAACAAGGTGCTGCAAACATTCCTCTGATGTTCTGGGTCATGTTGACGTGACATATCACACAGCTGCTGCAGATTTGTCAGCTCCGTGATGTAACTCTCTGTTTCACCACATCTCAAAGGTGCTTAGTTTGTACTAAGGGGCCAACGGTGTGCTGAATAAATGTGCGTTCACGACAGTCTGTAATTCTCCTCTTACCTCTGACATCAGCTGCTGCTCACTGATATTCCTCTTTTCACTCTCTGTGAACTCTGGAGGTGGCTGTGTGGGAAAATCCCATATGATCAGCAGTTTGTGAAACACTTAGACCAGCCAATCAAAGTTTAGATGCATTTCAACCACTTTTAAGGTCTGTGTTCTTTGCTTAATGATGTTCAGTGTGAATAAATTAATTTGAAGACATTTGACTTTATGACTTCATGAAATTATGGTGATACAAAATTCATATCTTTGTTTTCTCCATGGACAGATCCAAGCAGTCTGGCTACAGACAAGTGGAAAGACTGTCCACTATGTCACTGTTTACCCACCAGGGTAGTGAGTCAGTCATGTGACTGAAAACAAGGGCTAGAGCAGGAGCGATACCAGAGTCACAGTGAACAGGAAAAGTTAAATCCAATAAATAAAGCATTAAAAGCACAACAGTGACAGCAGTCACACTTTCATTGTTTTTAACACTTCAGCTCTTTGTGTGTTACAACTCCACTAAAAAAACACGAGCAGTGGAGGCCCCAGGCTGGTTGTAATAACTTGTACAATGCCCCTTCTGTACAGAGCTCACTGCAGGCAGACGGACAGACCTGGAGTGGAGGGACACTCGCTGTCCTTGGTGCTGAAACATCTGAGCCCCACACTGAGCTTCAGCATCAATGTACCCACAGACAAACTACGTAATAGTCCAGTCATCATCCTCTCAGAGTGCAGACGGCCTTGACTCTCAGTTACTCACACCTCATTGCTCTGAGGATGAGGACAGCATTCAGCTGCTGGAGCCTACGAATATGTACAGAACAGTTTAATAGAAATAAGTCCTGTTTCTCATCCAACAGTCATAAAATCATTGAACAGTCCAGAAAAATGCATCTATGGGTTGGTTGAGTTGTTACCAAGTCAAAACCACCTTTTTAAATATATTTTCTTAGAAAATGTGTAAAATGTTTAATGCTTATTTACCAGTTGATATACACCACACATATACCTCACAACAGTGACCCTGTGCTATCAGATCACTTCCTCACAATGGTTACTTATGATTATTATTCTTTATACTGAGGCATGATCTTTATTCTCTTACTGATAAATTCAAAACTGTGAAAAAGCAGCGAGAAATACACAGGAGGAGTCAACAGTGCTGATCAGGCCAATCACAGCAGCAGGCTGTGTCAACTCCATGTTGTTACGTCAGGAGTTGGTCACAGCATAGATTTTCCACTGAAAATTTGCCAAATTTTTCCACTTCTTTTTAACATTTAAGTTAAATGTTAAAAAGACATTTAACTTCAGAAACGGTAATTTCTAAAACCAACTGCGAATGAAGAACACGATCTAAAGTGACAAAACCCTGGTTTTGCAGTAAAACAGGGTTAACCTGAAGTTACCTGGATGAGACTAAATCCTGCTCCACAGTGCAGACCTCTGATCACTGATGATGGAGGAGAAGAAAACAAATCAGGCTGAATGTAAACATTTGCTCTGTAGGACTGAGGGAACTCGTGCTGGTTCCAGGCCTTGTTATCATCACTGGGTGATGGCACTGGTGCCTCACAGCAACAAGGTCTGGGTTCGAATCTACCATGAATTTTACACAAAACAAATGTTTGTCATGTATATATGTTTCAGGGCAAATTTAAATATGTCTTTTGTGACTTTTGTGTTTTTTGCAATGTGCTTGGTGCATAATGCCTCTTAAGATATAACTGAAAATTTTATTTATAGCACTTCTCATACAGCAAGGAAAACACTCACAGTACACATTAAAAGCAGAGAAATCACACACATCACCTTCAATACACCCTCTCATCTCCCCTCATCCCCACTCCCACACCCAGACATCACACACTCACTCATCATATAGAAACACTGGAGATGAATATGAATGATAATAACATAACAAGTATACTAAGAATAGATTAAATAATAAACGAGAATAAGCAATGGTGCAAATAAAATAGTAATAAATAAAAGTTAAATAAAATAAACAGACACACAGAACCTTAAAATGACAAACTAAAAAGAAACGTGCAGCATGATAAATAAAAGATGGTCAACAGTCTCCTGTCTGAGGACTGAGGGCTCTGAAGCGCTCGTAGCATAAAAGTAAATCAGAAAGATGAGAAGGTCCTTGAATCTGAAAATGTAGTTTTAGTATGTTTTTGATCCAAGATTTAAATGTGAATTTCAAATGTGAGTTCTGTATCAAATAAGACCTGAAGGCTTTTAACCTGCTCACACAGGTTTAGTGGAAGAGTCTGAAGTTATGAAGTTTCTCTATGAGCCTCAGAGCTGCTGATAAAAGCTCAGTTTTGTCCTGATTGAGTTGGAGGAAGTTTGCTGCCATCCAGGATTTAATATTTAAGATCCAAGGGAGCTCTGATTGGCTCTGTGTCATCAGGAGACACAGCAACTTAAAGTTGTGTATCATCAGTGTACTTGTGTGTACTCATTCCGTGTCTCCTGATGACATCACAAAGTTACAGCCTGTAAATGTTAAAAGCGCTGGTCCAGAATTGACCCTGTGGAACACCATAGTTCAGTTTGTAGCTCCTGGATGAAGATTCATCAACACGTACAAAGAATCCTCCATCTTTGCAATTTAATCCAGTTAAAAACTCGGAGAGTCTCTATCAATGTCTCTAAACGTCTGCAGTGATCCACAGGATAAAAGTCAGCACTGAGATCAAGAGGAGCCGACACAGAACCAAGAGTTTCTCTGACAGTTTGCTTTACATAAATCTTCAACCAAAACTTATCAGATGGTGTGGAGCTCTTATCATTCTGGGGCAATCAAATGTAACTCAAACAGATTCTGATAATAAACTAAAATGAATTCTCTTTCACTCAAACAAGTCAGTCAGAGGGCTCACACCAGAACACAGAAGTTTTGCTTCAGCTTCCTGCCCATCCTCAGCCCCGCCTCCAGAAAGCAATTTAAAACTAAAGTCTGTCCTCATGTACCTTAAATCCTGTGTGTTTGTGTGCAGAGTTTCTACCAGAGCCAAATGTCATCTACTCCTCACTGAAGTCGTCCACCAGTCCAACCACTGGAATCCAGCTGCTGCTCTCTAACTGGTCCACACAGCAGCTCAGACCTGACACGTTCACTGTAAGCACACTGGTTTATATTCTGTTTGTTGTCTTCATGTTACCCACATCCATCTGTCCATCTATCTATCTTATATGTCATTTTTATAGTCAACCATTTTTAACTGGTTTAATGTGCTCTCTCTCTCTCTCTCCTGTCATGGTAATTTGTTTCAGATCATCTCCTTTGCTTCTTCATCAGGAGGAGGAGGATCTTTCTTCTGTTTTTAGAGATCACAACAGTGACCACAATAATGATCATAGCAACTAACAAACCAGAAACTACCAGTCCACCATGATGACTTCTACCGACTCCATCCTCCTTCCCTCCATCCTCTGTGTGTCCTCCTGTCTGACCTGCAGGTGAGAAACAGGTGTGAGGTGTCAGCTGTCAGGTAGGTGATGAGTGAAGAACAGAACAGAATCCATTTCCTCTTCAAACTGCTGTCAGACATTATCTACTGCACTCTGATCACATCACTCAGACCAGCTGCTTTCTACAAAGTCTCATCAACAACATCTTTAGAAACAAACATCAACAACCAGGAAGCAGCTTCACCTCTGATCACACACACACTCAACTCTACTCACTCACCTGGAGGATCAACAACACTCAGGGTGATGATGCTGATGGATTTCCACGAGCGTGTTTCTCTCATGAAGACACGACACTCGTATGTTCCAGTATCATTAATCGTCACATTCTTCAGAATCAAAGACACGTCTCCATCCTTCATCTGTCTGTCCTGCAGATCCACCCGGTCCTTAAAAGATGGATGCTGCTCATCTGGAACAAACAGATCATCCCGGTACAAAAGGACATATTCTGGTTCCAAGTCAGCTCTGCTCCACTTCACAACTATGATGTTATGTTTGGAGCTCGACATGTCAGAGTGACTTTCTGTCCAGACTTAGCTGTGATGATTTTCTTGTCTGAAATAGGAAATAACAGAGCAGAGAGGATACAAAGGACAAAGTATAACTGTTCACTTTTACAGCAACCAATCAGAGTGAAGAGCTACAGGCAGAGAGGTACACACACACACACACACACACACACACCACACACACACGTTTATGCCAGTGTATTATTCAAATTACAAAATATAAACCCGCATTTGAATGTGTGCTCTCTAAATCCGGCTTAATTAACGATCCTGATTGCTGTTTTCTGACGTTTACATAAAGGTTGATGTGAAGTTTACATGTGTTGCTCTAGGCTTCACCACTGTCCTCTAAGTGTGGCGATAAAATGAACTGCACAGAATGATTTGTAATGCAAATTATTGCATTGTTTTATAGAGCATATCTCTGTACATAAATGCTTCTTGACACTTTAGTTTGTGCATGTTTATGTTAGGTTGTGATCGTTTTATTGTCACAGCCAGAAATTTTCTATGAAATACTTCAAAATTATTTATCAAAATTTTTACTCCAGATTTTAAAATAAAACTCACCTGCACAGGTAAACCCCGCGAGGCAAACATACAGTAAAGTCCAGCAAAGCGACGGAGCAAACATGTTTCATGAAGCCCATTCAAACTGCACCAGCGGATTTGTGGGAGACTATAAAGGCGCCGGCATACGTTTTCCCGCCCATGGTGTCCATATAATTGCATGGCACTTTTATGAGTGAGCTGAGTGACTTTTCTACAGTCATTTGTGTTGACTCCTATGTCCTGTATCTATGACAGCCTCAGTTGTTACTCACGGCTGAGTCACAGTGGTTCCCTAGATCGTACAGCATTGTTTGACAGACATGAAAGCAGAAATCTTCATTTATCTAATTTTAAGATTAGCTTGTAAACAACAGTTTAACTTTGATAATATAATGTAGATATGATATGTCAACATCAAATTTACTGCGCAACACACGCAGCAATCATTTCGGCACTCAGAAGCTTCCTATAAATAATTAAAGAATCACATTTTTGAAGAGATTCTTCTTGAATGTCGTCTGTAAAACAGGATCCCTTTTCGTTATATCTTTGTTCAATTTCACATTTATATTTTTATTTCTTTTTTGTTTTTTTTTCATATTTATACAAATGAAGTTGCTTGCGAGATGTGACCCTTTATGACATCAGCGAAAGAATCAGTCTCTCTCTCTAAACAGCAGCTCTAGTTCACTTTGAATTGGTTGATGACATCATGCATTGTTGCAACTAGTCCATGAATTTGAGGTTTTCTTTTTGCTTCAGTGAAGTTTATCACTGTAATTAGCAATCAGCAGGTAAATGAACAAAGTGCTCAGTGGAAGCTTGTATGCGTCTCACATGCTGTCTGACTGTCACGGCACAGGCGTCAGAGGCACAGTGGACCCACGGAACAGATAAATCAGACACAAGAGTACGTGAAATATCCTTCAATAAAGAACGTAGGATTTTGTACAGTGCTTGTGAACGTGAAAAAGTGATTATATAAATGGTGAATTAACATTTACATGAGACTAATGAACGGGGCAAGGCTATGTACAAGGGAACACAAGAAATACAATACAATTGTGAACAATGCAGGTCCTTGGAGGGAAAGTAACATACACTATGAATTTAATATGGGTGATTCACTATGAACAAGGGAATGATGATTAATACGTGAAGAGCAGAGGATTACTCCTGAGTTTGGGCTGGCAGCGGGGTGAGGCTTAAACTGTGACAGAGCTAGAAGCTAAACATGGTGCAGTCTGGGGACAGGAAGTGAGCGACGGTCAAAAAGGCTGAAACAGAGGAGTGTGGTATCAGTGCAGAGTTTAAACGTGTTGCAGGGAATATTCGGGGGGATTAATTTGCAGCGGCTTACTTTTTTGCAGGTGAGTTTAAGGTATTCCAATCTGTGAGGCGGTCCAACTGAGAGCAGGGAGGCAGGCATGTGGTAAGAAGAAGGGAGTCGTACCAGGGTGAGAGTGGAGAATTCAGCAGCAAAGGTCAGCGTCCAGGTGGAAAGGAAACTGACAGCCCTTTCTCACTCTGCCGCGTAATATACCTACGATTTGTCACGTCCTGATGAGTTCCTCAGGAACGCAAAAGGCAACCTTTCGCTTTCCTATGATATGCGCCGGGTTGTGGATGGAATCCAAAAGAATGATGCTCCCGGTGCTAACATACGTTCCAGCTGTGCATTCCAGCCTAAACCTAACCTTATGCCTAACCTCAACCACACCTTAATCGTGTTAGATAGTGTTTCCAAAGCAATTACAGTAAAATAAACGTACATGTGTTCTGTCTGTTCAGACCAAACGGTTGTCATGTTTCCTCATTTTTTTCCGCCACCAACTGGTGTGGAGTGTGGACTGGAATGTCACTCAAAAACAAAACAAAAAAAACCTCAAATCCTCCCAAGCAAACTTCAAAAGAGTTCTGTCTGCTGTTGAATTATGCTAACACTGATCTGACCAACCTGATGTATATGGCCCTCAAAGACTTCCTATCCACTCCGAATGTGTACAGCCCAGTTACCCTGCCAACCACAATCCACGAAACTTAAATTAAAAAAATCCAAAACACCTTCAAAACAGAGACACACCATTCCACAGTTTGTACTGTTAACAACAGCTACCGTCTCATTATTAGCTGTTGTAATCTCCATCAAGGTGATTAAACAGTGATTTGAAGACAGAAAATGTTATATTTTGGACTATTTGACTGCAAATTTACTGCTCCAAACAAAACCCTGAATTAT